>NW_019430915.1:0-861 GCF_002814215.2 Seriola lalandi dorsalis
CATATATGATTGTGATTTGTGTTCACAGTGCTTTGAAGAGAGTCAGCTTGTGTCTCTGGACCCAATCAAGCAATTTGGAAACTGGTTTGATCAAGCCACAAAGTGCCCTGAAATCGGAGAGGCCAACGCCATGTGCATCGCCACTGCCACCAAGTAGGTAACGCCACCACCTAAAATGAAAAGTGCTGATTTTCTTCCACAGTATTTCACAGTTTACTATCAATCTCATCTCTGTCTGTTCAGGGACGGACGCCCGTCTGCTCGTA
Source organism: Seriola lalandi dorsalis (assembly GCF_002814215.2). NCBI lineage: Eukaryota > Metazoa > Chordata > Actinopteri > Carangiformes > Carangidae > Seriola > Seriola lalandi. The sequence goes on from NW_019430915.1 coordinate 267, forward strand.
TGGTTCTCCTGAAAGGCTACAGCAACGACGGTTTCCGCTTCTTTACAAACTATGAGAGCAGAAAGGGTTCAGAGCTGGTAAGTAATGACTCTCTCTTTCTCTCTGACTCTCATACAGTGTCTTTTTTCTACAATTTGGTATTTTTACTTTTTTATGTCAGTGCAACTGATCTTTGTCCACAGGAGAGCAATCCATATGCATGCCTGGTCTTCTACTGGGAGCCCCTAAACAGACAGGTACAAGAACGTTCATGTTCCTATCAATTTCTGTCTATTGATAGGAACTAATAATATTTTCGTGTTTTTGGGGGGGGGGGGTTTTCAACTGTGAATGTCGGTTTATTTGAATTTTTATATCCAGATTCGCATTGAGGGCAATGTGGAGCGGATCCCCTACCAGACCTCCTGTGAATACTTCCACTCCCGGCCAAAGAGCAGCCAGATCGGGGCTGTTGTGAGTCGACAGAGCACTCCTGTACCCAACAGAGATGTAAGAACCAAAGCTCTGCTGTGTTATGTAGGTAATGCATCAATGTTCAAGGCTCAGTTTTCACCTTGTCCTTTCTTTCAGTATCTCAGGGAGAAAAATGCAGAAC
>NW_019430916.1:0-902 GCF_002814215.2 Seriola lalandi dorsalis
CCTTACTATAATATGACTTCTTTATGCATTACTATACTAAGACTTTTTGTGCGTTACTATAATATTACTTATTATGCTTTACTATAATATGACTTTTTTATGCATTTCTATGCTATAACCTTTTATGCCTTATGATACTATGACTTTTTATGCCTTACTATAATATTACTTTTTATGCCTTACTATAATATGACTTTTTTATGCATTACTATACTATAACTTTTTATGTCTTATGATACTATGACTTTTTATGAATTACTATATTATGACATTTTTATGCCTTACTATACTATGACTTTTTTTTGCCATACGGTACTATGACTTTTTATGCCTTACTATAATATTACTTTTTATGCCTTACTATAATATGACTTTTTTATGCGTTACTATACTAAGACTTTTTATGCGTTACTATAATATTACTTATTATGCTTTACTATAATATGACTTTTTTATGCATTACTATGCTATAACCTTTTATCCCTTATGATACTATGACTTTTTATGCCTTACTATAATATGAATTTTTTATACATTACTATAATATGACTTTTTTATGCCTTATTACACTATGACTTTTTATGCCTTATTATACTATGACATTTTTATGCCTTGCTATACTATGACTTTATGCCTTACTATACTATGACTTTTTTTTTTGACATACTGTACTATGACTTTTTATGCCTTATTATACTATGACATTTTTATGCCTTGCTATACTATGACATTATGCCTTACTATACTATGACTTTTTTTTTGCCATACTGTACTATGACTTTTTATGCCTTACTATACTATGACTTTTTTTTTGTCATACTGTACTATCACTTTTTATGCCTTACTATAATATGACTTTTTATGCCTTACTATACTATGACATTTTTATGCCTTACTATAAT
>NW_019430918.1:0-953 GCF_002814215.2 Seriola lalandi dorsalis
CTTTTTGGACAGTGGGTGGGTGGACAGTTGACACCATGTTATTAGGCCTGTTTAGTGAAAACAGACCATTACTCGAGGATTACTCCGTGTAAATTGGTTGTTTTGTGGATAGAATGTATTAAATATTGCGGGAGAGGTGTGGAATGTATTAACAACTGTGTTTTAGTTTGAAGACACTTATTTTGGTTTGAGGGCATCAGATTTTCCAAATATTGCATCCAAATTATTGGAAAAAAGATGGCAACTTTCATAAAATGCCAAAATATGCTTTTCTTGTGAACCATGGAGCCGATGGAACCTTTAACGTCAGAACGTCTGTACGCATCAGGGATCCAGTTCATTCGTTTTAATGGTTGACGCTTGAGTTCAAATGTGTCTGAAGCTAAAGTATCGAGTCATTTTCAGTTCAAAGTTTCTGACGTGTGTGAACTAGTATAACAAATGTTCCTCAGAATGCACCAACAGACCAACGTTAAGAATCTGAGTGAAGGAGAAAAGTGTCTGAATTTTGTTGGATCTTAAACACAGCTGTTGCGTTTAGTCATCTTATTTGGGCTTGTGCTTGACATGTTGGTATTTCACACAGTGAAATGTGCTTTACTCTGTCATTTAAAGGTTTGTGAGGGAGAAGAAAGAGCAATTTGTCTTGGGATTTGTTACTGGGCTGCATTTTCGTGCTCTGCGTCCTTGATGCCTCTGGCTCCTGTACGCACTGATTTTCTTGTAAACTGTAAGAGTGACCAGTAATAAACGGATAGTGTGATATTTTTGTGGTTATTTTGGAGAGAAGCCTTGTTGTTTGTTTTAGTAGCCATGGTTCAGCATGCATAATGACGCATGCAGATCAACGCATATAATAATAATAATAATAATAATAATACATTTTATTTAAAGGCGCCTTTCTTGGCACTCAAGGACACCGTACACAGTTACACAAATTGAGATTAAAAACA
>NW_019430919.1:0-1063 GCF_002814215.2 Seriola lalandi dorsalis
ACCACATTTCACACAGTCTCCAGCTCCTGTGACACAGTATCAGCGGGTTCTGTGGTTTCAGTCTGGGTGTCAGATGTTGTTCGGCTCGGACCTCGGCGACCTCTATCACAGACACACACTCTGCTGCTGCGTCTCTTATCTCCTGTTATCAGTGGAAAAACACTGATGTCAACCTGAGCCGCTCAGACAGCTGATCTCAGCGCTCTCGTCCCGTCAGAAGGATCTGGATTAGAAACAACAAAGATTATGTTATTTATGCTTCTCCTCATGATACAGGGGTTGTTTTTTTTACTTAATTTGTGTCAGTCATGGCTGTAGTTTTTATAGTTTTTATAGTTTTTGTAGTTTTTATAGTTTTTATAGTTTTTGTAGTTTTTATAGTTTTTATAGTTTTTGTAGTTTCTGCTGGTTTGACTTTTGTCTAATATTCACTTCAATATAACTTTATTAACCCCTGTGAGGACAACTGCCTGCAGGAGCACGTCCCCCAGATCAGCAGCTACATGTTTATATGTCGATGATTTACAGCAAGAAATCAATCAATCAATCAATCAATCGTTTAAAGAACTAAATGATGAACTGAAACATTCACAGAGAAGAGAAAAAAATACAATCAAAAATATCTTAAAATGACAAAAATGAACTGTTTCAAAAGAGCAAAACAAGATTATTTTTCATTATTGATTACTCTGCCGGTTATCTTTTTTCATTGATTGGTTATTTTGTCTTTAAAATGTTAGGAAATAGAAATACCGTCAAAGTTTCCCAGAGTTCTTCAAATATCTTGTTTTTTTCCCAATAAATGATCCAAAACGTAAAGATCATATATGTGATGCAGATAATCAATAAATCTGCTTTGAGAAGCTTCAACCAGCAGATATTTGACTTTTTTTGTTTAAAAAAATTACTTCAATGAGTTTTCAGTTATCAAAATAATTGCTTATTAATTGTCGCAGGTCTCCTGTGTTTTTTACTTGTTTGGTTTATATCCCATCATGCTCTGCTGTATTCAATGGCTACATTTCATCATCAATTAATCGATTATTTTAAAAGGTTTAAAGAG
>NW_019430921.1:0-791 GCF_002814215.2 Seriola lalandi dorsalis
TCCCTCTCGCTGCATTCTTCTTCTCTCTTCATCTAATACATTTTCTGGTCATTAACAATCCTCTGTTTCTCTCTCAGGTTCTTTCTCAGCTTCTAGTCGCTGCCTTAAAGTCATATTTTTTACTCGCAAACTCGCTGCAACAATTTCTCTTTTAATATCAAACAAGAGAAGACATTCAGCTCTTGAAGTGAGTTAGATAAGTTCTCCCTGTTTGTCTGAACTTCTTGTTCAGAACCGTTGTATCAAACGTGCTCCCTCCTCGATGGGTGGACCGACCAGACCAAAAGAAAACAGAAAATTGTTGTCCGATTAGACGCCTTCCTCCTCGCCATCACTGATGAGTAGAAGGAGATGCAGCTTCCTGCTTGTGTGTTGTTCTAGAAAGCTGCCCCTCTCCCTCTCCCTCTCTCTGTCTCTCTCTCTCTTCTCTCTCTCTCTCTCTCCTACTCTCTCTCTCTCCCACTCTGTCTTCCCCCTCTGTCTCTCTCTCTCTTCTCTCTCTCTCTCTCTCCCACTCTCTCTCTCTCCCCCTGTCTTCCCCCTCTGTCTCTCTCTCTCTTCTCTCTCTCTCTCTCTCCCACTCTCTCTCTCTCCCTCTCTCTCTCTCTCTCTTCTCTCTCTCTCTGTCTCTCTCTCTCTCTGTCTCTCTCTCTCTCTCTCTCTCTCTGTCTCTCTCCAGTCAATGAATCCCTGCTGAAACAGCGTCCTCCCCACTTGCTGATCCCAGACCTGTTGTTGGAAGACTTTGCTATGCAAAAGATTCAGTCTGGTTTCCTCAGTTGAGACATTTT
>NW_019430922.1:0-877 GCF_002814215.2 Seriola lalandi dorsalis
TATGGTTGAGGACAAGTTTAGGTTTGAAACCATCATTGTGAGGTCAGTTTGGTCAGTCCTGACAGCTTCAAACGGCTTTTTGAGGGACACCTGCAGTGACTGAGGTCAGAGTTAGGATAAGTCTCCACAACATGAATGAAACGCAAAGTAACATCCTCTGTAGAGATTGAAACATGAGTGCTGGATATGCACCAAGCAGCAGGCACATTAAAAATTTCTCCAGGAATTTAACAGTTGTATTTTATCATCTTGTGTTTATGTATGTACTGTATGTACAATGATGTGAAGCACTTTGAGCTGCACTGTTTGTATATCATCATATTATTGACACACTATTAGTACGTCAACACTATGAATGTCCTCCAGGAGAGACTGTCTAAATATGGAGATGACTCGTCACATTTTCAAAAGCTGTCCAACTCCGAGCCTCCCCAGGTGTCAACAGTCACTAACATATGTACATATAAAGAATAATAATGAAACTCTTACCTGAGCTGTGCCTTGTTCCTGACATTTCTGTAAGAAAACAGCAGTGAACATATGAAAACTGTCAATGTGAGGAATGTCAAAAAAAAAAGAAAAAAAGAAAAAAAGTACAAGTTAGGTTCAAGTAACATAAACATTTACACGACCAGACATTAAATGTGTATCCTGAATGATTACACATCTATTACCCACATGTAGCTCCAGATGTGAAGGCACCAAGACAAGACTGTACCCAGCATTTTGTAAAGACATAAGTTAGTTAGTTTGTTTATTGTCCTCAAGGGGAAATTCATTTTCACAGTCCTGTACACAGAAACGCCAACACATGCACATTACAACAGTAAACTTACCACATCATGTCTTAAACACCAAACAACACACAAGTCGATTG
>NW_019430923.1:0-1010 GCF_002814215.2 Seriola lalandi dorsalis
CACTCACTCATATCTACAACCGCTCTCCATATTCTACAACAGAGGCCTCACTCTTGTTTATTAGGCTACTGGTCACTTGGATGACTAGTAGGCTAAATAAGACTGAACTCTGTCGTGAGTGTACGAAATTAAGTATAAAAGTTAGCACATGGAATCTATTCTTTGCCCTTACCATTAATATATTTAACTGGTGTAACAGACCTTAAATCTGCTGCTAAAGTTCTTAATAAGAAAATAATTATAAATCTACCTTTTGCAAGTTTTTCTTCGGTCTCTGTTGGTAGGTCACTCGTGGTGGGAAGACAGGCAAATTGTTGTCTGCTTGTCGTCGCTCCAAAGCTGTGATTGGTTGGATCCTTGCAGCTGCTTTTATGTTGTTTCATCAATGACAAAGTCTTGTCACGTGCCCTCCCTTAACCAATTGCAGATAATCTTTTTTAGGTGACAGTTTCATTGCGTGTGTGTGGGGAAAGTGCGTGAGGTGGAGGAATGTTCCTCCCATTTCTACTTGAGGTGATGGGTCGAGTTTTTTTTGGCATTTGGGTTGCCAGGATGTTGTTCCTTGGAAAATAACTTACACAGTGTTTCACACGAAATGTTACGTAACACTGGATGAAAAATAAACATTCATGAGTGTCTGTAAATTTTCCAAATGATTTTGCTCAGTGTTTTCTTGCTCTCTTGTCTTTTATTTCTCTGACTTTTGTTTCCTTTAATGAACCAGACTGGGCAGCCATCCGGTTGGGTTGGGAGAGATAGAGATGTATATATATATATATATATACATGATATTTGCATATTATGGTATACTCATTAATCAATCATCTGTCAATGTTTATAATTTTCTGTACTGCTTTGGTAATATAGTATAGTATGATATATAATTTTATTTTACTTTTATTCAACATCATCATCAACTTCATGACAGCTTTTATTCCTTTTTGTTCCTTTATGAGGAACACCATATTGATACTGGCTCTTAGGGTCAAAGTAGGTCACTTCTTTGTAAC
>NW_019430924.1:0-902 GCF_002814215.2 Seriola lalandi dorsalis
TCTGGCCCACAGAGAATTTTTGCATCGTCAGCTGTGCCCCCCTTTTACCGTTTGCAACCTCGAACACACGTAATGTTTTTTCACAAAAACTTGAGGTTTTAAGGCCCTTGGTTTTAACAGTTGTACTGTTAGCTGTTGAACTGAGCTGAAACCCAATGCTTACATTTAACAGTGTAATCCTCAGGATCTCTGTCACTGTTGTTTGCTGACATATTATTTTCATTACCGGTGCACAATGAATCTTGGGATAGGCTGGACCACGAAGGATTCACCTGTTGGAGCTTTCATTAGCCAAAAAAAGGACGCATTTGAAGGAGCCTTTGAAAATAGGACAGTCTGGTCACGCCCCCGTGTCGCAGTCCGTCTTCAAATGCAGCCTCTGAAGGATGAGACCCCTGAATTGGGACACAGCTTCTTTCAGGTGTCACCAGATCGTCGCTATATGTTGCAGTGTGTTGTTGGCAGACTTGACGTGTTCGACTCCTGTTTGGTCTGTCTAACGTCAACGGGCTCCATTAAGCCTGAACCTGAAACCAATTGCCACCACCTCAGTCAGGAAAAAGCTTTTTATAGCCTATGACTGTGATATGTGAAGCTGCTCATTTCATTTTATATTTTCAAGAATATATGAGCTTATCCCAGCTCTCAGGTTTGTGTTTCTAGAGGAGGGGAGAGGGAGTCTGAGCAGCGGTTGAAGGGAAGGCTACAGCTATTAACATTCCAATGGAAATCAAAGATCTTTAAGCAACAATGTAACTCTCACAACAGCTGCTTTACTAAGTCATGAAACCGAGGTCCCTCTTTACTCTAAACAGTCTATTGGTGTATTAGTGCCTTGGCCACTGAAGTCAAATAGTCAAAAAGTTGTGATAACTGTTGTGATGTTTTTCTAGATGTTTTTT
>NW_019430925.1:0-929 GCF_002814215.2 Seriola lalandi dorsalis
AATTCTCTATTGCATTTGATGCTGTCCCCTCAGGTATTAATTGCTGCTTAAAGGTCTTAAAGGGAATGACAATCTTCTTGTATTGTTATATGTAACTGAAACGACTGTTTCAAGGCACACTAAGAATAAAAATAAGACTATTCGTCAACCTTTTCAGCAAGATATTACAAGTGCACCTTCTGCCATATCTTACTGGTCCTACTATGCTGGAGATATTTGTCTGGAAAAAGTTTGGTTATTTCCGCATAAGTATTTTTTGACCAAGAAAATCAAATAAATATCCTTCAAAATGCTTCACAGGTTCTATCCAACTAAAGATTACATGCAGAAACTCAGGAAAGATATTGATGTAAGCTGTACATAGAAACGATTCATTTATTTTGGCTTTGTCCGCACACAAAACAACTGTGGAGTAGTATGTCACGTTTTATTACTGATCATATATATCCCCTATTTATATTATATTGGAAAAATGTATTGCTTGGAATCATTGAACTTGACAAGAGTTTCTACTCTCAGTTTTTATGTGATCAATTTGCTTATTTTTTTTAACCATATTCTATATTCACAAATCCAAATTCTTAAGCAAAAAGCTACATTTTCCAGAGCTGACTGCTAATATCAAACAATACATTTCCTCAATATCTGAATGTACACACATATAACCAATTTAAGCTTTAAAAGACATTTATTTAAATATTTATTTTCTTTCTTTTCTTTTCTTTCTCCCTTGGTATATTTTTACTTGAATTTGTAACTGTATAAATGTGATGTACACACAGTGTAGTTTCATTGTTGTGTCATTGGTCATTGTTATGTACACTTCAATAAAGTTGATTAACAATTGTAAAAAAAAAAAAAAAAAAATTTAAATTAAAAAAAATAAAAAGCCTGACACCCATGTGTCATAAAGTATCCCCTTGCTTTCA
>NW_019430926.1:0-1043 GCF_002814215.2 Seriola lalandi dorsalis
AGATTTCTGTTCTCTGTAAGGAAGTCTATTCTTTCCAACATAAATTATGATTGATTAATGATTGATAAATGATAACCCAACAACTTGTTTCTAACCTACCTTTGCTCTTGTCAGACTGTTGTAGAGCAGAAGTTGGGGAACGTCTGTTCCTGCTGGTGCAGACCAAGAGGGCTGGACCCGCTTTCCTTTCACTGAAATTAAAATCACACACGCACAATGTTAGTTTTAAAACAGACACTGAACCAATTCCCACTGAAAATGTCTCATTTTCTAGAGACAGAAACTTAAGACATCATAATAATATGAATGGTGTCACTTTCACATAAGATTTCACACATGGGAGTTTTAAATTTAATGCATGTAAACATAATAGTTCATAGCCTTCATCATGAGCAGCACAGAACTGCTGCTGAAGGTGAATATGGGTCTGAACTGTTGCCCCCTCGCATCAGTTATAGTGTTTACAGTGATCTAAAGCTGCAGCTGTTAGTTATTTTCATTACAGATTAAAAGTTAAATTATTTTCTTATCTAATCATAAGAAACTATCAGTTAATTGTAAAAAATAACCAGTGTACTTCCCTTGCAGATTCATTTTCCACTGATCAGCTGATCAGTTTACAGACTAATTGTACAAATATGAACTGTACTGTTAAATGCTATACTAAGGCTGTGAAAAATACAAATGACAGATTCAAATGTGTGAAATGAGAGGATTGAACCTGAAGTTATTATTTTTCCTTAAACTGAATTTTCGAAAAATAAATATAATTTAACCCAGAGGCAGATTATATCTAGTAGGCTTGGCCCGATGTTCAATAATATCAAATACCAAGATATTTCCCTCCATGTGTGATATTTCTCATAATATCAAAAAAATATATATATTTTTGTTTGCAGTTTAGCACAGTCTGCCCTGCTGCTGAGTCTGACCCTTATTTCACTGCTATGCATACTAGACATTGTACCTTGGCATGTCACAAATAAAACTTAACGGAAGCATCGTTTATAGTTGAAATACAATAATATACTGAGGAAGTCAAT
>NW_019430927.1:0-1087 GCF_002814215.2 Seriola lalandi dorsalis
TAACTATAATTATGTAGCAATAGCAAACACCTTTAATTTGGACATCATCGTTATCTGCTGCCAACTGTCAGTGTCGCTTTCTTTTAATGGCCACCATCATTGCATCATTGGCACTCCACCAAATTTTACACATCGAGTTGTGTTCACACTTCAGTTGTACAAGGTCTTCTGTGACTCTGGAACACAAAACACAAAGTTATAAATATAACACAGATCATTTTATCAACATGATCTCAGGCTTGTGCTTGGGCACTCAATATTTATAACAGCAAGCCTGAGTATGAAAGACGTGGGTGTTCAACAGGGCAGGTCAAAGTGAAAGATGATATGAAGTTGCACCATGGGAAATGTATGATCTAGTGGTTTTGGACCTTGACCTTGAAGGCAGAACGTTCTGGCCTCTAATGCTTTGGTTATTTACAAAATCTCTCTCTTTTGAGTCTCCAAACTATACGAAAATGCAGTGCTAAATTTCCTCAGAACCATTCCATGCAAGTTTCGTGGCTAAACATAAGCTATATCTAACTTTAGCAGTGGCAGATCAGAAAACCTATAAATCATACATATCATTACCTATATTGTTATTTTCTGAGTTTTTTCCAGACGCTACAGAACCAACGGAGTCCCACACGGAGCCAGTAGGGTGACTCGCCCACTTTTAACAACTCAAAAACGCTGAAGCTGCCACAAAACAGCACAGACGTTTCACCCCGTCTCTCTCTCACACTCTCCTCTGCTCTTGTCACTCGTCACCGATCCCTTTATCTTCTCCCTCCACCTCTCTCTCTCGTGCATCAGCATCTTGGATGAAAAAGAGAAGCAGAGTGAGGGAACGAGATATAGAGAAGGGGGAGAAGTGGGAAACAGCAGGGCAGAGACAGGGAGTCTCAGCTCTTCCTCCCTTTCTCTTTTTAATATTTAATCCAAACATGGAATATGTGTCATTCAGTCGCTTCATACGACTCCTACAGATCAGCTCTTGACTCATCACTATTTTATTATTTTGCCATTATGTCTCAGTCCCTCTCCATCTCCCTCCCTTCTCCATTTTTCAATTCTCTCACTCTATTCTTTGACACTTTCTACT
>NW_019430929.1:0-1055 GCF_002814215.2 Seriola lalandi dorsalis
TGAAAAACATCTGAAAACATTCTGGTTAATCTGGTGGAATATTCCCGGAATAGGTGAAAGATAAACTGCTGAAGTGTTCAGGGAAATCAGAGTAAAACTGATTGCTGTCATATTAAATGTATTTGCTGTGCTCAGGTCAGCTGGTGATGAAGGGCAGGGAGGACCTGCGGCACCTGGCGAGGCGTCTGGCCGCCGTGTTTCCGTCCCTGCTGTCGGAGGAGAACCTGAGGACGAGGAGGATCAGCTTCGTCTCCAGCTCCAAGCATCGCTGTGTGAGCAGCATGGAGGCGTTTCAGGAGGGACTGCAGCAGCACTGGGGGCTCCAGGGTGAGACTCACAGCTGATAGGTTGATCTGTGATGATGTCATCAAGTCGTTACTCAAGACGTCACACAGATGGTCAGTATTTAATAATGAGTGGAGGAGGAGCTGATTCTAATCAGGAAGTCACACTGAGATCAGACATGATGTAAACACTCTCCGCCCACATGTCACAGTTGCTCCTCCCCCTTCTCTGGAGGCTGTTCACTGGCATCATGGGAGATGTAGTTGAACTCTCTCTCTGCAGAGGTGGAGTACAGCCACCAGGTGGACGACGAGCTGATGCGTTTCTTCGAGCGTTGCCGTGGTTACGTGGAGGGCGTGGAGAAGAACCGCACGGCACTGAGGGAGGTGGAGAGGTTCAAACACGGCGAGGAGATGGAGGGAGTGAGGAGGAGGATGGCCGAGAGACTGGGCCTTCCTCACCACCGCCTCACAGCGGGTCAGACACACACACACACACACACACACACACACACACACAGTGTCAGCTGTGAGGAGCTGATGAAGTGTGTCCCTCTGCGTCTCCTGTAGATCTGGTTGAAGCAGCGTTCTTCTTGTGTTCCTACGAGCTGTCCATCAAGTCTCTTCACTCTCCGTGGTGTTTCCTGTTCGACGAGAACGACGCAAAGGTACAAACACACTCCTCCTCCTCCTCCTCTTCCTCCTCCTCCTCCTCCTCCTCATCATCACTGCAGAGCTGAAAAAGTTAAAGTTCTAATCTGTAACTTCTCC
>NW_019430930.1:0-975 GCF_002814215.2 Seriola lalandi dorsalis
GGGAAGATTGAACATATGAAAGGTGGCCTGTACAATATTGGAGATGTCAAACCAACCGTGAAAAAACAAAAGTGAGAAAAATCAATGAGGGTGCTGCTGTAACCGAAGTGGGTTGAAGGTTATCTGAGGTGTGCACAGTGGGGGGCTTCTGATTACAGAGAATACCAGATGAGTTGTTATTCTTTCTCTCCCATTCCACCTTAACAAGCCCCCAGAGCACACCATTGTTCCCCCTGACTCCCCTGGGGAAGAGGGTTCAATCGCCTTATTTATTATACATGCTTGCTCAGAGTGCCCCAGGAGGCCCAGAGAAAACCACCACCTCCACTGTCCTGACGGACACATACAGGACATGCAACACCAGCACAATGTATTCAGAAACTGAGCCTTAAAACCTTAAAAACTTCAGTAACTTTGTGATGTCACAACAAAACAGTCACTGCTCTCAGCCATGCCCCAAGCCCCGCCCACATGGACCCACCATCCAACCTTGCAGGTTTTGGTTTCTCTGAGTGTTTACTTGAAATCTGCTATATTTTTATTGGATCACTCAGAAAAGAAAAGACTCAGAGCCTCTTCTCTTCTGATTGGCTCACTGACCTATTGTTACTAGAGCTCCAGAGAGAAGCCTGAGAGAGATGTAAAACTACATTGAGAGAGTTTTTGTATCTTAAAACCCACAAATTAATCACCAGAAAAGTGTCATGTATGGGACCTTTAATTTAAAATGTGTATTTCTAATTAATGTTCAAGATGTCTGTATAGCACTGATGGCTACATTGATCTAAAGAAGACACACTAGCAATGGCTGAAAATGCTTTCTCCTAAATTCATGTCTGTACAGTGTTTGTAAAAACTCTCTAAAATCAGATTCTTGAATCTACCTTCCCTACATTTCTTTCTTGGCTTGTTACAGCTCATCGCATCTTGTAATACATGTAGCTGTGGTACATGATCCTGAGAGTGAAACAAAGA
>NW_019430932.1:0-1251 GCF_002814215.2 Seriola lalandi dorsalis
CGTGGGTTCTGCAGGGCTGGATCAGATGGGGTCTGATTCAATGAGGAAACCTCAGAGGGGATGGAAAAGGCCACTAAAGAGGAGACGGAGAGAACCAGGGGGAGGGAGATGAAAAGAGCTGAAGGAAGAATAAAGACAGCATCTGTTAGACAGGTAGATCCTGGTATGTCTCCAGAGAGAGAGATTCCCTGACAGTGTTGATCCAGCCTCTGTGTGTGTGTTTGTGTGTCTCTGTGTGTGTGTATAAGAGAGAGTGACATGGATAATGAGAGTCAACCTTCACATTGTTCTTTAATTCACCAGATATTCCCATACACATACGATACATACGATACATCCACACCTCCACGGGGATGTTAACGCTACCAGAGACGGGTGACTCTCAGGAGGTTCAGCATGTTCAACATGTTCAACTGTCTGTTTATAGCAGAGTATTCTGTCAAAAATATGCTTCTTTCTCCTGGGACAAAAAATAGTTTATATGTGTGTGTGTGTGTGTGTCCCCTCCTCCAAACTTCTCTGATGCTGACTTTTGTGACTAGATATTGAAGTCAGACCTATTAACATTATTTATTTAACATTGGCACTTTACAATAATATTGTCTGGCATCCATAGGAACGACGCCGCCATTTTCTTCCTCCAAATGATAAAATAAAATGTTCAGATAATTCGGCTGAAATTTATCTAAATTTTTAAGTGCTTGAAGATCACTAAAGTGTATGTCATGTAGAGAGCTAATTAAAACAAATGAGCCACATTGGACATTGGAAACATCCAGTCGGATGTTTCCAATGTGGCTTCATTTGCTTGCATATAGTCAGACTAATGTTTGATCATGTGATCACAGTCAACTCATCTATGTAACCTTGCCACCATAGGAACAGAGGTTACATAACCATAGAAACGAGCTACAACTTAACGGTGTGCTGATACTTAAACCAAAAGCACTACACCTCTGCCGGTGTCGGTGAAAAACATCCTCTGACCAAACACTTCAAAAAGTCTCACTCGCTCTAAACATAAAATATCCTCATTTTAGAAAAGAAATTCAAAAATTTGTCCCCTTTGTTGAAAATGTCTTTATAGATGAAACTACACGTCAGATTTTTAATCCGACTTGTGTGAAATAAATGACATTAAATGTCTTACTTTTCCCTGATTGTCCTCCTGATTTTATAAAACATCCTTGTTTCCAAAGTACAGTTCAGTCACACAGTCACACACACACACACACACACACACACACACAC
>NW_019430933.1:0-1133 GCF_002814215.2 Seriola lalandi dorsalis
GCAAACGCACCGCAACGGCCCAAAACACTTCCATTAAGAGAAACGAGCTCCAAACACATGGAAACATGGTGCAAATGAAAAAAAACCTGCTGCAGGAAGACAAAACAAATACATTGGCAACAAACATGCTGCAAATACAAAAACCATGCAAAGACAAAATCACACAAACTCCCAAATCAAAAGCAACAGAAAAAGGAAGTGCTGTAGGCCTCTAGGGGGAGCTCTAAGTGGAACACCTTGAGCATAAGCTTGAGCTTCGACCCGAGAGGCCAGACCTATGACCAGACCTTTGACCTTTGACCTTTGACCAAAGCAGAGCGTATGAGGGAAGAAGAACATGAAACGGTTTGTGTTCTTTTTTACATTTGGCTGTCATTTTTACAAAAAAGAGCAACAAGTAACGTAGCAAGCATTAGCGTTAGCTTATACATAGTCAGTAGGTGTTCTACTTAGAGCTCCCCCTAGAGGCCGGGAGCACTTCTGTTGTGTTGTCATTTTTTTTGGAGGTTCACATGTTTTTGTTTGTGCATCTTTTCTGTATTTGCAGCATGATTATTGTTCATGTTTTTATTTTGTCTTCCTGCATTGACTTCCTGATGTTTCCTGCTCACACATTTGCCACAAAGAGTAGCAGCAATGGTTGTGACACAGTTCATGGAGACAATTAAGATACCTAAGCTACATCTTCTTGAAGTCATAACTCAGTCGAATCTAAGTAGCAACCACTGGGTCGTTTTTTTTTTTTTATAACCAGAATTGACCATATTTGGACAAGACGGTGGAGGTGGGGAGGAGTGAGAGATGGATCTAAGTGAGAACCCAAGGACATTACGCAAGCCCACCTACATCAGCAACCTGACTGCGTCGGGCTTCATTGCTGCTAAGAAAGTTAGCTTCCATAATGTTGTTGTAGCTTAAGTTACCATGTGTAAGTTAACATTACATTACCTGATTTAGTAAGTATTAACAGTGACAGGGGGTTGTCACTCTTGTAAGCTAACATTAGCTAATTATTAGCTATAGCCATAGACAGTTTACAAAAAGGCTATAATGGGCATCATATCCTGAGTGTCAGTCTGTAGTCTGAGTCAAGCTCCAAAAACTGCAATGATCCAATCAGCCAATCATGTGGC
>NW_019430934.1:0-924 GCF_002814215.2 Seriola lalandi dorsalis
CTGTGTTGCACTGCCAGACTTGCGATGTAATTTATAGCTCATCCACACACAATTAACAGCAGCCTGCTTCATTTATCGCTGAATGAAAGTACTGCTGTATTCATCTGCTTTATTAAGTTTATTAAACTGGCTGCAGCTCCTGTTCCTCTCTTAATGTGAAGGCAGTGGTTGTTATTAGATGATGGGAGCTCATACTCATTCATAGACTGGGATTTACATGAACCCCGACGGGTCTGAACACACAGTAAAATGTGCCAGACGTTGTATTGCAGATTTGATTTTTCAGCTTCCAGATGGAACGAGACAGTACAGATGATTTGATCATTTTACTGTGAAAAAAACGAACTTTTTATCTCTGAGATGCTCCCGTCAACATTGTTAGCATAGCTGTGCGTCTTGCTCGAAGGCTAACCCAAGGCTAATTCATTTGCTGGCTAAAAAGCCAGTTAACGAGCTAAGCTAACAAGCCAAGCACGGCGAATGCAGGACCGATACCTGCTAATTAGTGCTAACATATTTCACTCAACTCAAAAAACAGGAGCACAGACTTCCCCATGTCAATTAACCATAAACAACACATTTTATCTGTTTGATATTTAAGCAAAAAATCCTCCGAAAGGTTCCAACACCACAAACACAGAGAGTTCACGTTCAGTGAATTGTTTACGCCGAGAAGACAGCTAGCAGCTAAACACAGCGAAGAGGCCACGCCCTCAATCCTCCATAACTGTAGTCCTTAACAAAATGTAAACAGGTGAGTTATATAAACAGGTGTCATGAAAGAGGAAATTAGCTCTACAGACCAAAACAGTTTTTGTACCAGGCTGTAAACATGTTTATTTCTGCTGTAAAGTTGGACATTTTAACATGGGAGTCTATGGGGACTGACTCACTGTTGGAGCCAGACTCTAGTGGCCGTTAGAG
>NW_019430935.1:0-962 GCF_002814215.2 Seriola lalandi dorsalis
ACGCCAGCTGCAAAGAAAAGGATTTACATGTAGACTCCTCACAATCATGCATGTCCAAGGAAACATTTGTCCTGTGTTTCGTTTTGATTTGATTAATTTGATGCCATTGCAACATTTCACTCACACAATTAATGAGACAAATGGTGGAGGTGTCGGACTGGACATATCTGACTTATAATTTGACCTCTTACCTGACACACTCCACTGATGCACATGTCAAAGGCATCACTGCGGCACCGTGTCCCATCCAGCACCTTAGGGGCGAGCTCAACAGTGAGAATTCTCCCTTTAGCCTGGCACTGCAGGGCACAGGGGGCTGCGGGGTCATAAGGTGCTGGGACCCATTCGTAGGTGACACCCTGGTATTTGATATCATTGTGGGCTGAACACTGTTGGGCCCGGAAATCACCTGACTCTGCAGGGCATTCCTGTGGAGAGGACAGGGAAAGACACCACAATAATTGATTAGAATTCATTTCTATGTCACTTTATTACATTTGCATTTAAAGTTATAATCTGTAACTTTTCCACATTAAAATGTCTAACAAACCAGAGTAATCTGTGATTTTAATCATGGTAACGTTTCATTGGTCTCCTGTCAATGACATCATATCCTCTATGATCATATGTCAGTGTGTTTGTCTGACAGAAGCTCAACATTGACTTTTATCTAGTTTTAAGCCACATACACTTTTGACACCTTGGTGGTTTTCAGCTCTATATTTAAACCAGATGAAGGATTTTAGTCGTCGGACATCTGGATCTGAAGTTATCAGAGAAACAAGCTGAGGAAATGTTAGACAGCTCAGCTCCCAGCTGTTCTGCAAACCCTCTAAGCTCTCGATCCCTTGATCGAGAAGGTTGGTCTTCTGACCACTCATTCAGCAGTGCACACACTGTCAGTTTAGATCCAGCTCCAGAAACAAGAACATCGTCTTGGCCTCCGACCTTCCTTATTCCCC
>NW_019430936.1:0-931 GCF_002814215.2 Seriola lalandi dorsalis
TGTGTGTGTGTGTGTGTTTGTGAGTGTGTGGTATTATGTTTACAACCTGCTGAGGGTAGGTTTTACGAGAGGTGACTCCTCTTGCACTGCAGCCAGAGCCAAAGTTCAACTAGACCTCTTGCAAACACACACTCACTCTTATTTTTATCCTCTCATTTCCTTTTACACACACACACACACACACACACACTTCAAATTTCTCTTCACTCTCATCTCTTAGGTTGCACATCCTTCCTCACACACTCTGACAACTCAAGTCCAAGTTCAGCAAGTTTCACCACCACAGTTTTCAGGACACACACACAGACACAGACACAGACACACACACACACACACACATAGACACACACACATAGACACACACACACAGAGCTTCTGTTAACCTGAGAGGCAGGGGGTCAATCCCTGTGATCCACAGCCTGCATGCCTTCCATTCAGACACGCCGCCGACACAGCAACCTGACTCCCAGCTAGATTAGGACTAATCAAGCATGGCACAGCTCTGGGCAGAAACGCCATCACTCACACTCTCACACACACACACACACACACACACACACCTACAACACAGATATAGGGTACTACAAACATGTTCACACACAGAGCTTTTGCTGTTTGTGATGTAACGCTATTTTCAAGAGCAAAATCACCATTAGTTGTCCTGATGCTCAGTGGTTACATACAACACCACTTGCCCTTGCTTATGTAGTATCATTTAAAATAATTTCAGCAGTGTGGCTTGCGTAGATAGTTTTCCTTATTATTCAAGTTATTGCACAATTGTGCATGTTGATATTTCTTCCATAGTCCAGGTGGGATTCATCCCTATTATATGTAGTATGGCATAATTAGTGAAAAAATGATAGTATGGCATAAAAAGTGAAAAAAAACAACATAGTATAGTATGGCATGAAAATGCCAAAAACATCAT
>NW_019430937.1:0-898 GCF_002814215.2 Seriola lalandi dorsalis
GAGAGAGAGAGAGAAGATTACGGTAAGGACTCAGGCTCAGCACATGCTGCGCCCCGGACTAGGTGAGCTACAGGGGAGCCCCCCCCAAGAAAAAAACCTCCTTTTTAATGGCAGAACCAGGGTGGGAGTGGGGTGGGAGGATGGAAAGAAGAAATAGAGGGGGATATGGAGGGAGGGAGAGAGAGAGAGAGAGAGGGAGAGAGAGAGAGAGGCATACAGCATGAACAGAGTCAGAGTGACTAAGTGGTTTACCGTTGGATCGTGTCTTTGTTTACCTTACCCAGCCTCATCTCTATCATCCTTATCTAAACATCAAGCTCCTAAATGTGTATGAACAAACATGGAAAAAAGAAAAAAAGACAAGATGAACAAGAAGGAAAGTAAAAAAACAAAAAAGAGTGATTTGTCACTTGATCAAATAGAAAATTAATCTGCAGCTAATGTGTAAATAATAAACGACATTGCTGAAGAAATAAATGCCAAATATTCCCTATAGCTTCAGCTCTGCCAATATCATGATCATGATAATCATCACCTGATTATCTTTGTAGGTCAAATAGAACTTATTTTCCACTCTCTTGTAATTTTCTTTAATTAAAATGTTAAGATAAGATAATGCCAAAATCAACAAGTCCATTTCACAGAAAATAAACAAGATGAGGTTTTAAAATAAACAGCAGTTCACAGCTGCAGCAGCTGGGTGTGACCTGCATGAATGGAGAAAATGCACGCATGAATGTCTGCTTACACCCATGAGTCCCAATGAATGAGGTTTATACTCTATATGCACTCATGCACACTGTTGCCCATTTGGAATAATTTTGTTTTCAGACACAATCTTCTGTTTATTCCTGTTTAAATGCATCAGTTATCACTTTGGAAGAGATTGACTACTAAA
>NW_019430938.1:0-927 GCF_002814215.2 Seriola lalandi dorsalis
AAGAAGAACTGGTTAAAAAGGGAAAAAGTGAACCTTTTAAAATGAACTGAATTGATGTATAAATTTGTCCTAAAATATGAACAAACACAATCTATTTAAACTAATAACACAAATCATAGTGTTGTCCTCGTCCATATTGAAAACATCATTCAAACATTCATAGTGCAGCTGGAAACTGTGACTGTGACCGACAAATGACAGCAGAGACCAAAGAAACAGTGTGACCATAGATGATAAATAAAAAATAAATTCATGGTGGTTAATAGTGACTGGCAAAAACAAATAAATCAATGTATGGGAAACGATTGGTATTCGCATTTTCATAGTCAACATCGCCGATTATGGCGACTAATCACGGCAGCCCTAACAGTGTCATTGTATTGTTGTGTCATTGCCTCTGGAAGGGTCCAGTCCAATGACATGTTATTAAAAGCATATCTCAATATCCATGTAGCGACACTAAATTACTGCAAAGTACATTCAATTAGATGGACACAAAAGTACACACACACACACACACACACACACACACACACACTTAACTCATCAGTGTTTTTCTGTTGTTGAATGTGTACTGACCTTGTGCACAGCTTTCCTGAGGATGTCTTTGTATTCATCCTTGTTGATGTCTTTGCGTTGATAGTAAGGTTTGATGGCAAGCTTCACCTCCTCCACTGCTCGCTCCTGGGTGTGCAGCTTCTTCAGGTACTAAGTCAGGGAACAGACAAGTTAAACTAACAACACATTATAAAACACATCTGTTTTATCTGTACAGTGCTTTTACAAATAGTTAAAGTGCTACACAAGATTAAAAAGAAGAAAACACATCATACGACTCTGTGAATCTGCAGGGGCAGACAGGCTCATATAGTCAGGCCTTTGTTAATGCAAACACTTCTAGTGTGTTTGATAATCAGAGGTCAGCAG
>NW_019430939.1:0-1052 GCF_002814215.2 Seriola lalandi dorsalis
ACTAAATACTTGTTTATATCCAACAAATCGATATTTAGAGTATTACTCAAAATATAAGTGCAGTCTTATTTCTCATTTGCACTCGCAACTGTTTTTCAGACATTTAATTGGAAAATAGTTTGTGAGAAGCAGTTCTGTTTAATTGCTTGACTCTCACTTAGCTCACATGCACCTGTGCACACACAAAGTTTAATGATTTCCCACTCCATGAGCTAAAATGGAAGAAAAAGTACAAAGACACTGTGCAACCCTGACTGTGTTGTGTTAAAAATATCACAGACCTAAATTTTAACCCTTCAAATTGAATCAAGAAACATTGCGTTGAGTCCTGTCCTAATTATTATTTATTACAAATAAAGGTTCAACCTCGGCTCAACTTCTCCAACAGGACCAGCTTCTGCCCTGGTCTCGTTTTAGGCTGCGGAGTATTAGTGTGTTTCTTCATTGTGAATTCATTATTGTGCATCCATTAGGTCGCACCTCTCAGCTTCATGACTGACATGACAGGACATCAGTGTCTTGACTGGTAATCTCATGGTCTGAATCAAGACTTGTGCAGAAAGCATCACTGCAGCTTCAACAACATAAAAAACTTGACAGTGACTACAACACACTACAACATCTGGCCCGGCCTCAGTAATGACGGTGGCAGACTCAGTCCACACACTGTCCCCTGAGTGAGAATATGTGTTTATTTCTGACATGCATCAAGCCCAGTGTGAACGTCTCACCATGGCATATCTGATTTTGTTTCAAAAGTAGCCGGCGCGCACACAAGTAGTTTTAAAAACCTAAATCCCCATTAGCAGCGCTACAGTTAAATGTATTTACTATACCACATCAAAGCAGTTCTTGTAGTCTTATCAGTGCTGCAGATGAAACAGTAAGGTAAAAGGTGGATTCACTGAAATGAAATGGGCTCATCTTCTTGGGAGCATAAGAGTAATCAACATATTTCATAGACATACGAATGTACTGTATCTTGGTAAAATGGCAGTTCTGGCCTGATAGAGGAAAAGTCACAATGTGAGTAAACACAACTTCCCTCTCTC
>NW_019430940.1:0-666 GCF_002814215.2 Seriola lalandi dorsalis
GGGTTTTAAATTACACTTTTTTTTGCTATCATCATATTTATTGATGTGTCATTTATAATCACACGACCCCATATGCAAATGTAATATATGTACATATGCTACAAGTTAGAACAATTTCATGTATTGACATATATGTCTAGCCCAAATATGTATGTTTATGTATGTTTGCTTATATTGTAGACATATGTTATATATAAATAATATAAATATATATCTATCCCAAAGCCTGTCAGTATATGTTGATATTATATATGTAAATATAAAACATAGACATGTTTAAAATTAATAAGAATTAATGATAAAAACATATAGAATTGGTGTATGTATGTTGTTTTAATAAACTTGCATATACAAATTAAATACATATCATTAATAAATTTGGTCAGAACATGTCACACCATATAAAAAATCATCACGTAGATATTTGTAATAAATGTACATATCCACCTTTTACTGTGGGATTTTCATATACACTATGTTATAAACTTATATCTTCATATATCCAGAGGATGTACATGTATGATTATATAGGTGACATATGTGGCAGCATCACTCTTGAGATAAAGGCATACATGTCATAATTTACATTTCTGTGTGGGTGGGACATTTCCCTCTTTTACACCATCATTCATGTGGCTCAGAAACATTTGAAGAAATTTTCCTAAC
>NW_019430941.1:0-781 GCF_002814215.2 Seriola lalandi dorsalis
AAAACTCAGATCCTGTGACTTTAAATTTGAAGAAACAGCTGCTGTCGGAAAGATTTCAGAGATCTGTGACAACAGAACGGACTGAGACGATTCAACAATTTATCTGTGCTTTAAATATTGAACTGTATTGTTGGTGAGTCTGAGTGAAGGGTTTAGGCGCTGACCATGAACCACGACGTCTCTGGTTCAAAACGCTGAGTGTGAACTTTGTCGAGGCTCAGAGAGGTGGGAGACGCCTCTACATGAAGAATTAGATATCTCTGCTTCTTCTGCAGTGGATCTGTGTGTTATTGTTGGACATCATCACCTTATAGCAGCTCCATGGAGAACCTCTTACTGTTTGATTCTGACAGACTGACATCAAAATGTAACTTCAACCATTTTAAAATAAATCAAACAGTTTCTCTAAATAAACTCCAGACTCAGTGTGACATCAGAATATCTACGTCTTTGACTGAAATTGATGATTACTCCTCACATCGATGTGTATTCTGGACTTAGAGATTATACAACACAGAAAGTAGACTTCTTTTAAAATTCATCACAAACTGGTAAAACTGTAGATATCTGAAGTGATATCAGTATGTTTTTATTCCTCCCCTGGTCCGTCCGTCCGTCTCATTCTCGTGGACACGATATCTCAGTAACGCCTCGACAGAACTTCTTCAAATTTGGCGCAAACATCCATGAGGACTTGAGGATGAACTAATTAGATGTTGATGGTCAAAGGTCAGAGGTCAAGTTCGTGGTGCGTAACAAAACACTTTTTATCCATTACTGA
>NW_019430942.1:0-765 GCF_002814215.2 Seriola lalandi dorsalis
GCAAAGCAAAATTAATAGGCTAGCGAGCTGTCTCTGCAGGGCTGAGCTCTGGCTTTTCCCATCTCTCAATGGTGGTGGTGACTCGCTGTTAACTGGGGAAGATCACCATGGTAACATCTGCTGCACAGGTAACCT
Source organism: Seriola lalandi dorsalis (assembly GCF_002814215.2). Taxonomy (NCBI): domain Eukaryota; kingdom Metazoa; phylum Chordata; class Actinopteri; order Carangiformes; family Carangidae; genus Seriola; species Seriola lalandi. The sequence continues at coordinate 136 of NW_019430942.1, forward strand.
TGAAGTTTAGACGTCTGAGGCCTCCTCTTCAGTCATGTGTGCGGAGGAATTAACCGTTTCTACAACATCTCGGTGTGTTTTCGTAAAGTGACCCAGGAAAAGCAACAGTAGTTGAATTAACAGACCGTATCGCACTTCCAAGGAGCACCAGATAACCAATTGACAGAGTAAACAGGAATTGCAGCACTTGCAGTAATTTTAAGGGCCTAATTATGCTTTAGCCCTTTTAAAATGCTTTGCACAGATACTCTGTGTGTATTTACATTTTATCAGTGTTAGCGGCAGTCATGATCTTTTTTTTTTCCCCCAGTTTCCTCCAATAATCCTCTTTAACCTCAGCAGCAGAATGTTCTGTTAATACTTTGTTTTGCTAATATGTACTCGTAATAATTGTTTATTGTACATTAAAGAACTATATGTTAATCCCAATATATATAATTGTTGGGTCTGAGCTCTATTAGTAACTGGAAATCATTAGTACTCGGCCTCACACGGGCGGCACCATTATGTTAACAGTACTCTACCTCATGAGCTGGACACCAAATGTGTTAGATTTTGGTTGTTTATCAATTTATTGGCTATCACAAATTAAGGAAATATTAATATTAAAAATATTAATATTAAATAATA
>NW_019430944.1:0-931 GCF_002814215.2 Seriola lalandi dorsalis
CCCCCCCCCCCCCCCCCCACAACACCTGACACCACTTGTAGTTCGTTTAGTTTTCCTCTCAGTGGTGTGTGACCTCCGACCTCTCTGCTTCACCTGATGAAATATTTACACGTGTCAAGATCCATCACTCGTTACCATGGAGACCCCTGCAACGCAGCGCGGTTACCTGTCTTAATTTACTCTGGATACATCAGTTCAGTGATTAAAAGGTCTACGATGATGATGATGATGCTGCTGCTGCTGCTGCTGCTGATGATGATGATGATGAAGATGATGATGATGTGGTTTCCAGGTTCTGATCAGGTGACGTCCGTAGTGATGTTGTTCTTGTCAGACAGATGTTCAGCTTTTCCAGCACCTGACTTCACATGTTTTTTCGATCTACAATTAAAGTCATGAATATTTATTTTTGGAGAAACAAAATGAACCAAAGAAATATTTCAAATGTTTCAAAACAAACACATTTATTCATTTTCAGTTAATTCAATATTTAAAAAAAAAAAAAAAAAATTACAAAAACAAAGAACTACATCACAAAATAATCTCAGTCTTCATCCTGGTTCCATTTCCTGTTCGTACCCACATTTTTACATTTTTAAATCTATTTGACAAAGTTGAGAAGCTTATAAAAATATAAAAGCAGCCTTTCCGTAATCAGCTGAGAGTAAAACAAGAAGACCAAACTGGAGGGAGAACACCTGTACAGGTGCTCGGCAGAGTGAACAGCTGTCCTCCGGACAGGTGAGGCTGGACGAGATAACAGAAACCCTCAGACACAGTTCTGCTGCTGTTTGGTGTGAGACTCAGCGTGATGTTCATATGTGAGGCCGGAGTTTCACCTGTTCACAGGTGAAACTCTCACTTCTCAGACTTGTAGTCTGCTGTGTTTGTACCTGAAGCGGAGACTGTTCTGCAGCTGCCGACCAATCAG
>NW_019430945.1:0-1618 GCF_002814215.2 Seriola lalandi dorsalis
TTCAAAGACTTGCTTGTTGTGTTTCAATTTAATTATTTAGAAAAAACCCAAATATTATTTATAATAATAGCACGTAAGAAATAAAAATCAAATAAAAACCGTATCTATAATCAGTTAATACTAAATCAGTCAGGCAAACACTCAGTGTAACAGTCATTTGCATAATATAATAGGCTTTATAATGTGGGTTATTATAATGTGACAGTGTTTAAGTTATTTAGTTATTTATTTCATTTTTCCATGTTCTTTATATTTATATTTTGAAAATGTACATTTATTACATAATGGTATTCAATGCTGATTAAAGGAGCCTCCTGGTTATTTTTTGCCGAGGGCCCCACCAGACTCACCACTGATTGCTCACCTCTCTCTGTGGTGCTTAAATAACAGTAGGAGTGGTTTTGACAGCTACATTGACAGTAAATCACTCTAGTTAAATCATCTATAATCAGCTGTAGTAAATGGGACTGTATTGAACATGGGGGAATGCACTGATTGGGGCATATTTTGACATAACCATCAACTCAATCATTAGCTTAATAACTGCGTTTTCACTTGGTACTATAGGTTTAGTTTGTTGAACACCACTGGTTTTAGCTGCTAACGTATCCATAAATGAAAATAGGGGGATAGGAGTTATCACCATCTTCAACATAGTCAATAATCCTACAATTAATTATCCTAATCTGATCCCTTGGATAACTCACATCCCACATTTTACGGTCAGGGTTATTCACAGTAGTTAACTGTCTCTAAAGTTTCCCTTGAGCTTGGGACAGAGCAGAGGACTAGCTGAAACCTACTGGGACTGGACAAACCACAGAGAAACACTGAATGAAGCACCAATCCAGAAACTAATGACACATGCAGAGGGGAACTTAGGAGGGCTGAGAGTTGTTGGAGGGAGAACTCCACTAGAGTGAGGGGAGAGTCTGAATTGTGGGTCTGCACTGGGACCTGAAGTGGATCACAGAATCACAGCGACCCTCAGTCAGAGGCGTGGACTGTGCAATCCAGAAACTAATGACACATGCAGAGGGGAACTTAGGAGGGCTGAGAGTTGTTGGAGGGAGAACTCCACTAGAGTGAGGGGAGAGTCTGAATTGTGGGTCTGCACTGGGACCTGAAGTGGATCACAGAATCACAGCGACCCTCAGTCAGAGGCGTGGACTGTGTGGATGCTTTGTGGTCGACTGCATCGCTTTGTCGCTTGATTAGATAGCTTCAAATGCGCCAATCTGAGCGTCAGTGTATGCAGTGTGTGTGTGTGTGTGTGTGTGTGTGTGTGTGTGAGTATTATATGCCTGGCTGTATGTATGTTTGGTGAAACCCACTCCTTTTTTTTCAGTCCTTCCAGTTGCTAAATTGGTGTCGTGATTCCAGTCACAAATCAGAAACATGTTGAACCTGCAGTGCGGAGCTTTTGTCTCTCCCCCTATGCCAGTGACAGTAATTCTGTCAAACAACACAAAACACTGTGATAATAATTCATTATTTAGGTGTTATTTAGGAGTAAATGTAATAGTTACAAAGCCTACTCCAAGTATTTTACAAATACCAACCTGTCTAAGAGCAGTAAGACAACATCATGTCTGTCTCAGTTGCTTTTCTTTCAGCC
>NW_019430946.1:0-745 GCF_002814215.2 Seriola lalandi dorsalis
CCCCCCCCCCCCCCCATTATAACACAGTGAAGCAAGTTAAATACTGTTTAATAAAACTTTTTAATAATGAAGTTCCACAAAATAACTTTTGCATGTTTAATAAGATGCAAATCAGCAGTATTATACACCTGTTTCTCCTGAAACTGTACATTCACTTTGAACAGTTAGCACAATGTTTTCCACAGCAACGTTGTAAACCAGGGTTTAGACTGAAGTCATGAAATATGTTTTAGTAAAGAAATCCAGTGCAAACATGCTGCAGTGGTGCAAAGCCACTTCTAAAAAGAAATCACAGACCACACATCTGCAAAAACCAAATATTCACATTACCGTATGGATCAAAAGTGCTTTCACTGCTAATAAATGTAAGAGGTCAACTGAGAAAACACATTTTACATTAGTAAAAACAAACCACCTTTTACTCCCTGTTCAGTTACAATAAATATTCATATTAATTTAAGATGACATTTCACATTATTTAAATTAGGATCATTTTCTCAGATATTGGACATGAATATCAGCCAGTGAACACCACCCACCTCTGTACTGATGCAGAATTCAAAACCTGCAGTGACATAACATTTGTACCTATTAAGTAGTTCAATGTCACAGGAAATACACCCACCTGTTACTTTTAAAGAGTGAGATGCTCAGATGGATATCAGTCTCATATCTGTGTGTATGGAGTTGGAGTCAGAGCGGGGTTAGCCTAGCTTAGCATAAAGTCTGGAAATGGGGGTAAACA
>NW_019430947.1:0-760 GCF_002814215.2 Seriola lalandi dorsalis
CAAGGACAGAAAGGTCAGAGGTCACCAAAACATCAAGAATCATCCACAGACAATATAAGGCCAGAAAAACATCATCATCATCATCATCATCATCAGATTTGTGCTGCTACTGTGGTAAAAATATATTCAACATGAATCTCAGAAACAGCTCCTTCCTTTATGAGCGTGTCTCCTGCTGAAGGTCGAGCTCTGGGATCCCGTCTGGTTCTTCGTCTCACTCACTAACATGTATTTATACTAAAAGGCCACGCTGACTGTTGCTGCTGTCAGCGAGTCCACCTGAGCTGAGACACACTCATGTCTCGCGCCAGACGCCGTTTGCCTTCAGTATCACTGATGTCACCGTGTCTGTCTGCGTCTGTGTGTCCGGCAGACTGGCAGGAGTCCAGATCTGAAGGGCTGAGGAGGATTCAGGACCCAGTTTAATGTGACAAAGACTTCAGAAACTCATATGGAGAGATTCAGACTTTCCTTTAATCTGGAACACTTTTCTTTTTTGTTTTGAAAAGCAGAAATGATTCATTGAATAATAACTCAGAGTTTGGATTCTTTATTTTAAAATGATATCATGCGTTTGTCATGATAATACATCACAGCTGTCAGGTTTTAGGAAGGCTCGACCCAAATGCAGACACTCTGTAATGACAAGAAACACAGAGGAGAAAACAGACGGACGGACACAGAGACTTAAACACACCAGGGAGGCAAAGGTGAGTGAACAACAGGTGAAACACATCAGGGCGGGGCCGACAATCACAGC
>NW_019430947.1:2004-2487 GCF_002814215.2 Seriola lalandi dorsalis
CTCTGTGAGTTAAAAAGATTTAAAAGCGACACTTTTATTTGTTCATTTTCTTTGAGCTTGCTAAACTGAAATATGAGAAATAAAGCATAAATCAATAGATTATAATTCAGATTGATAATCGATTAGATAAAAAAAATGTGTCTTTTGAACTTGATCCAGAGAGTTAATTTTACATCACAACTTTGACCTGCACTCAGTCCTTAACATTTTTACTTTACTAATGAAATCTTTTGAGATATTCTGTGCAGCACCCTTAAGTAAAGTAAATAAACCTTAACGGTCGTAAGTAGAAAACTTAAAGCAAGCCTTAAAACTTTGTGATGTCACAACAAAGCAGTCACCAAGCCCCGCCCACCTGGACCCACCATCCAAACCTTGCAGGATTTGGTTTCTCTGAGTGTTTTTACCTGAAATCTGCTTTATTTTTATTGGATCACTCAGAAAACAGTCAGCCAATCAGAAGAGAGGCTCAGAGCTTCCTCT
>NW_019430948.1:0-813 GCF_002814215.2 Seriola lalandi dorsalis
GTGAGTTTTCTATTATTGATTTATGGGTTGATTATTTTTTCAGTTGATGATTTAGTCTTCAAATTTCAACCCCGAGTCCAAAACCCTAAAAAGATTTACAAGAAAAAAGGAGAAAAGTACTGGCTTCCCGTTGAATCAACAATTTGTTTCAACCATTTAAACTGATATTGATCTTCTCATCTGGCTCTCAGTACTGACAGCAAACCACACGAGTATTCCCCAAAATGTCAGACTGCTCCTTTAAGTTGGGGAACTGATTCAGTCAACATGCTGTAATGATTTCTCCGCTGATGCCACGGTCATTTTAACGACAGGGATATCTTGTTTTGGAATGAAACTCTTTAGTGGATTAGACGGGTGTCATTAGAGAAGACTTCAGAAGGTGTGTTGGCAACACACACGCAACACACACACACACACACAGCTGAGCCAAGCCAACAAGCAGTAGGAGTATATTTTTGTTTACTTGAAAGACAAAGACTACTTTGTCTTTGTTTGTATGAGTGTGTGAGTCAGAGAGAGGGAATTCATCCGAGTGTGTATAGTAGAGATGTCCTGAGTCAATCCTTAGGACCAGTATTAGCTCAGGCGCTAATAATCGTTAGCAAAGAAGTGTAGAAAATTAGCTAGCAGCTTCTCATTTTCAGCTGGTGCTGTGCATTGCTTTACAGTACGGTACAGCACTTGTCAAGGATAGTTTGTGAGGGAAGAACGTCCTCTTCGTGAGACCACTGTACGACGGGGGAACTGAGCGTTTCTTTAGTTCCAACAAATCCAACAGAGTGACGTCATTCCTGCGTCGTTAGGCTGATC
>NW_019430949.1:0-979 GCF_002814215.2 Seriola lalandi dorsalis
TTCAGCTCATCAGCCAACAAGTGATTCTCTGAACAATGAGAACAAACGCTTACAGAGGACCTGGAACAGAACTGGTCCAATGCAAAAACTGACTGTGGTGCAGAGAATTTGGGTGCAATCAAATCCTGTGGTGAAGCAGTAACTGACACCTGTGCCACTAAGATAAAAAAGTAAGGGCATGTGTCTATACGGTGTTTTATTCTGGCAGGGGACTGAGGAGCGCCTCATCCCAGTGCTTGCGTTTTCTCTCTATGGCAACAGTATCTTGACAACATATCGCCACCATCATTCAGTGTCTGGCCGATCTGCTCCCACGACTTTTCTGTCTCTGTTAATGCAGTTTCTATCCGACATCATAAAACTCCTCCAAAACAGGATTCTCCTCCATTTTCATTACCAGGGTAACGAGTCTCGCTACATCTGATTGGCTGTCTGAAGAGGAGCTGCAGTGATGACACTGGTGTCTTTCTGAAGAGTTCAGAGAATTTTATCTAAAAGCAGTTTCTCCTCCAGGCGGCTGAGTCTTCATTCACTCTCTTCTCAGTGGGAACAATTGAAAAAAGACGATGGCGCTCACAAGGTCTGAAAATGCTGCTCTTGCTTTTTAGTGTAAATGGTCCTTTGAGATTTGAAGTCTTGGCCATTAAATACCAACTGTGTTTTCAGAATCAGCTGGCTCACTGTGAACACAGTGCAGGTTAAGTAGTCAGTTTGGAAAAGGGGGGTCAACCTGATCCAGTTCACACTACAGAGCGTCTGTAGAAGGAATTGCAGCCCACGTTAATTACAGGGTAGATCTAAGTCAGATGCTCAGGCGTCACTTCACACTCATTCTCAGTTTCATGACTGTTCAGGATTCGCCTCGACTGGAAACAGCTACAAAACTCCTGTAGTCCCACTGTCTACAGACATGCCATCTGCATTACACTTCTCTGTGTGATCCAATATGCGGTCCCCACCAGTGAGCACAGAGGCTGAT
>NW_019430950.1:0-1055 GCF_002814215.2 Seriola lalandi dorsalis
ACAGCAGACCTCATCTAAAAGTGCAAGATATTTGATGGTACTTTTTTCACCATGAATTTGAATGCAGTCCTCCTCCTGTAATTCCAAAGACCCGCCCTGTAGTGTTATTGTGTATATAGTGTTGTATGTGACTTTACAGTGGCGTCTTTACAGCGGCTCACTCTGCAGACTGATTCACCTGACATGAGGAACGGCAGCTTGCTGCTGTCTCCCATGGGTGCGGAGCCAAGGGCCCCGGGTGCCAAAATGTCTGAGCTCCCTGATTGCCCCGCTGAGCCGTGAGTCTCACATGGGGCCGAGTAAATCTGCACTTACATCACACAGTTGTACAAGTGTTTGATTATACAAGAAGAGTTCAACTGGTTATTAAACAAAAGTCACTTATTCGTAGAATCACTATTTTCTCAGGGATGTTGTATTGACAGTGCGTCTGAGTCTCAATACTCCCTGTAATACACACTACTGTCCAGCAGAATACTATAGAAACTACTTGAACATCATTACAAACAGACAGCCTGGTGAGACATGGTTGGACCTCCAGGGTCCAGACTGATACATCTCAACAACTGTCACATGTGTGAAGATCTTTCTCACTCCTGTGTCCCTCCTGTTTCCCTGTACCTCACTAACACTCCAAGAGTTCAGGCCATAACAACCTTCACATTGTTAGACATTGTTCAGCTTCCATGATGACTGTTTGTGTCTCGATGGAGCCGCTGCTATCATCTCTAGCTGGCGTACCCGGGGTCTTACAGACAGAGAAAGGACAAGACACATGTAATATTAAATAGGTGAGAACATGTGACAAGGTGGGTTTCGTTCACTAATAGCATCTTCACACATGAATGTTGCAACCATGGGAAACAGGAGAGATTTAAGAAATGAAATCTAAGAGGGAATACTACTCTACTCCTGGACCACCTCATCTGAGATGTGCTTCTACTCTGAGATTCAGATTCATCTTTTCTCCCTTATTTATTATTTAACACGTACACATTTATTTTGTCAATTTTCACTTAATGTAAATATAATAATTACTTGTATACTAATTAATT
>NW_019430951.1:0-763 GCF_002814215.2 Seriola lalandi dorsalis
TAAAAGCCAAAAGATTTTGTCAAATGTTCCTGATATGTTTTTATGATATGATTGAGTGCAGTGAGTCAGCAGTGGCATGATATCACCTTGCATGAAGACAGTCCAGCGTTGTCTTGGCTTCAGGTCACTGGAGCAGAAAGGTGAACCATCGCTCCAGTCTCAGGTCTCTTGCAGTCTGGAGGAGGTTTTCTTCAAGGACCTCTCTGTATTTGGCTTGCGAGGTTCCCAGGTTACTCAGTTTGACTGGACACCAAGTCTAGAAGAGTCCTGGTGATTCTGAACTTCTTCCATGTCTCAGTTACTCAGACCACTGAACACTCAGAGCTTTGGAGATGCTTTCACACCTTTATATCTACATCTCACCAGACTTTCATTGTGGAGGTCTACAGAGAGTTCACTGGACTTCAAGGTTTCTGTCCTGACCTGCAGTGTGAACTGTGGGATCTGATATACACAGGTGTGTGTCTTTCTAAACTCTGTCCAAACAGCTCACTTCATCACAGGTGGACTCCAGTCAGGGTCTACACTCATCTCAAGGATCATTAAAGCAAGAGTCTGAGGACTTTTGTAAATGAGAGAATTCGGTATTTGGTTTTTAATTAGTAAAAATGTCTAAGAACATCTTTTCACTTTGTCTTGATCAGTAACTGAGTGAAGATTGACAGTATATTGTTGCTCAACAAAGACTTATCGTTCTGCGGTTCTGATGTTCTTTTATTTGTACACAAAGATGAAAGAACAGCTGAGGAAGGTGGGGGGGGGG
>NW_019430952.1:0-815 GCF_002814215.2 Seriola lalandi dorsalis
TGAACACTGAAAATAAATCATGTACTCATCCCGGCAGTAGCCACCGTGGCACTCAAAATTTCCCTGGAATTTTTCTAGTTATCCTTATTATTGTTATTATCAACAATGAGCTAATGGACACATGAATTTCCCCTAGAGAATAAATAAAGAATCTATCTATCTATCTATCTATCTACTGTTGTACTGTCCAGTCTGAACTGTAATCTCTCTCTCTGCGAGCACTAACTTGTTAACAGCTTTCTCCCTGTGTGTGTGTGTGTGCGTGTGTGTGTCTGTGTGTGTCTGTGTGTGTCTGACTTAGATCTGGGTGTGATTTGGGCTCGGTGAGCCTCTCAAACTCTTATCAGAACCATGAGCGGACCATGGCCGGCACAAGACCTTTGTGCACTGCATATCTGGCTTTGCTGTTTCTAGAGCCAAAAATGTGGTCAAAGTAGCGAGTTACAGAAAAATTTCACTTATGCATTTCTCGGGAAATCACCTCCTGAATTTGTATTGCAGTCGATGAGAGAGGTGGCGGGTTCTCCCATCGTTCTGAAGCTCATGTTCAAATTCTGTAAGTCTCTGCGCTAAGGTAGACGATACTGAAGAGGAATAAGACAAATAAGTATACAGAATAATAATATATGCCTTCAATGCTATTGCATTGCAGACACATAATAAAAGGAATGTTAATTTTTTGACCTGACAACAACATAAAGTGGTGGGATAATAATAACTTTTATATATTACCCTATATTTATTACTTTGGTGATAAAACTATGTGAAAGGAGCAGAGGAGACAGAAGCCGCTGTCCTGGTGACAAACAGGTGAC
>NW_019430953.1:0-1117 GCF_002814215.2 Seriola lalandi dorsalis
GAAGGTGGCGATTATTTCACATAAATTGGCAACATCAAATCAGCAGTGCTGCCTCTCTAACACAGCAGCGCACATCCACCACCAACCCAACTCCCACACCCTTACTCTGCCCCTGTATTAAGGACACACCACTCCCTATACGCCCCCCAAGTAGAATATCAGTTTGTCAGTCAAGTCCCTGCACTTTTCATTACACACAGGGTAACACAGGGTGACAGCATGGCGGCTACAGACTTAACAAACCAAGTCTTTTTATGCCTCTGTGCCAGAGACATTTTGAGGTTGTCCGTCCCATTCTTGTGAAACACAATATCTCAGTAACACCTTGAGGTAACTTCTTCAGATTTGGTAGAAACATTCATTTGGACTCAAGGATGAACCGATTAGATTTTGGTGATGAGAGGTCAAAGGTCAAGGTCACTGTGACCTCACAAAACATGTTTTTTTTTTGGCCATAACTCATACACTAATTGTGACACAATTTAACTCAGCTGTCTGGATGACATTAACTTATGACATTTTATATCCAAAAGGTCAAAGGTCAACTTCACTGTGACATCATAATGTTCTGCAAAAAACACCTCAGGGAGGAGAGATTGTGACGAGGTGATAATTCTAGCTTTTTTTAAATTTCTTCTCAGGATTTTTATGGCACCTTTCTTGTATTTTTCTTCCTCTATCTTTCTTTTTTGTTAATTGCTGTTTTTTTTTGTTTTTTTTGAGGATGTGATGTGAGCTGGACAGAGTGACTGGATCTCAATATGGTTCCCAAGGTGGACAGTGGAAACATGTATGTATACCAAGTGTAAATGTGATCAAGTTAAAATCACGTCTAGATACAATCTGGATCTGAGATGCATTTTAATGTCAGATCTGAATGAAGTAAAAGTCCTACCCATGTCCTACCTCCATCTTCAGGACAAACGCTTCCTATTTCCCCCTGCACGTGTAAGACTTTGTGTAAGTGTCAGTCTTTGATGAGTATGAACCTAAGTATTCAGTATTTAGTGTGTCATTATGTAAACTGCTGGGTTGACCTCTGTACCACTCTCCCTTTCCCTGTCCATCATTAGCTGTGTGGTCACTCCCTGCTGACTCAGCTGATGAGAGCCACTTC
>NW_019430954.1:0-957 GCF_002814215.2 Seriola lalandi dorsalis
TTCCAGCTCAAGTCAGGCGGTGGAGCCATAAACGTGCTCTGTCATGATACAGTAAAGGCATTCACTTTAACCCCGTAAAACCCAGACATAGAAAAAAATGAGCATCTTCACCTTCCAGATGTTGCTGTAGGAGGCCTCTGGTGCAGAAATTCAAGTGTTTTAGAATTTCTTACGTTTTAGTAAGTTTTAGGAAAACGTTGTAATATTGAAACGTTGGGCCTCAGTGGAAGCAGAATTTCTGTATTTGTACTCACATTGTGTGAACATAGGGTTGGTTATACAGAACAACTGAGGCTTCATTTGCAGGCTTGACTGCCTGTTCAGCCCCATAATAGTACACATTGTGAGTAATAATAGCACAACAGTCATATCTTTATGAATATTCATTTATCAATAAAAAACATAGGATAAAATTTACATTACAAATCTACATGTTCTATTTACAAAACTAAATGTTCTCATAGTCCACAGAGTGTAGAGTCACAGTGTACTGATGATCTCTCCGTGCTGGTGGCATTCTGAAATGGAAAAAGTAAAAAATAATGAGATACATATACAAGATATATATAAGTATTATTTGTAGAAGATAACCTGAAAGTATAGATAGACAGTATTGTGTGACTGTGGAAAAGATTAGGATTAGATCTTGGATCTTCACTCTGAACACTTCCACCACTCTGTCTGGCCTGTTCTGTCCTCTATTATCATACTAAAAGGGATACATGCATCCACCCCCCAGAACACATGCCTGAAAATCAAATTTGATGAATGTTTTCCACAATAACTAAATATCTACATGTTCTAGACATTGTAATAAACACAAAAAAAACATTTCAGGTAATAAACTTACTTGAATCTTGACAAATCCAGTCCAGTGAAACAAAGAGATGAGCTCGGAGGAAAGTTTGCAGGTAGTCTGAGTTCATGTTCAGGACCTATAAACACATATTCTATCCA
>NW_019430955.1:0-1066 GCF_002814215.2 Seriola lalandi dorsalis
TCTGCTTCAGTTGAGGACTGGTTTGAGTATTAAATGAACAATCTTCTATATGACAAATATGTGTCTACACATTTCACATCACGTTATCTTAACTTGAACTATCACAAGGTCTTGATGGACAATGTATTAACTAACATTAACGCTGCGCATTACACTAACACAGATCACTTAAACTGGGTCACTTGTGCGAGAAACACAAACCAAAGGTCGTTAGATTAAAGTCGATTAAATTTACCATTTTATTGGGCTTTGACTGAACACCTCCACGGGCTAACCCAGGTTGACACAGGTCATCAGCCCAGTGGGGCCAGGTACCGTTAGCATAGCAATCGCTAAGTTATCAGCTAGCGCTCGTGTTACACACTGAATGCAGACACTAGTGATCGAGGTGCAAGAGGATTTTATTTTTACTCAGAAATGCTGCAACTGCAACCAAACAGAAAGACAGTCTGTGAATTTTCAATCACGCTGCTGTAACTATGGCTGTCTTTGATATGACTGAGCGGACTTCCTTTAACCAATAAACATTGTAAATACAAGAATGAATACTAATACTAAAATAAAGCCTGTTTTCTTCGTTAACTGATGCGTATGGCTAGTACAGACGGAAACCAGCATTATACATCAACTTATATACCAATAATATTACAAGGTCAAGTCAAACATTACTATACGGCCTTAAAACTAGCGTGCCGCCATGCTAACATCACGGTTGAAGCTAGTTTTAGCTGCCTTTCCTTGTACCGCTTAATACACATATAAAACATACATGTAACAAACAAATTCAAATACCCTTAACAACAATACTTATCGCACTACTTGTGTACTTATCTCACCTGCAACCAAACAGAAAGACAGTCTGTGAATTTTTAATCAGGCTGCTGTAACTATGACTGTCTTTGATGTGACTGAGCGGACTTCCTCTAACGAAGGTTTACAGCGTCAGTCATTCAGATTACAAGGCTGCTACCGCCACCTATTGGTGAGAAGTAGTATAACTAAGCAAACTTCAACTGAAATCAGGTGAGTTTTCTCCTATTTACACAAGTATTAAAAATAATAATAA
>NW_019430956.1:0-1018 GCF_002814215.2 Seriola lalandi dorsalis
ATTGGGGGTAATAAGTCTTGTATTCAAGTTTCCCCTTTAAATAGTGTTTCCCATCGTGTTGCGCTCCGTGATATGGGAAACTTTTGCTCAATTTGGACAAATATGGCATTAATCAGAATAATCATGCAGAACCCTTTTAATTATTTGATTTGCAATACAATTTCAGAGTCACCACTATAAACTAATAACCATCCCTCTGTATGATCAGTCCAGGGCAAACAACAAAGATCGGAAAAGTTCAGTGACTGAAAGAAAGTTACAGAAAACACAGGCAGCAACTTTATTTAACTTTGCCTTAAAAACATTTAATAGTAAACACTAACGAACACTAACTCCACATACAATAACACTACAGTGAAAGAACAGATATGTTTCCAGAGTGTGATGAATTTACCCCAACGAAATGCAGCTGGTAAATTTAGAATCACGTCTGGATAGAGAAGCTAATAGTCATTTCTGAATTCACCCAGTTAGCAGAAAAGATGCATACGGAACAGCTGATTCTGCAGTGTCCGGTGTGAGTGAGAAGCTGATGATGCAGCAGTGGAGGTGAAGATGAAGACTGTTGAAAGTTGAAATTAGCAGAGCATCGTGAAGACAGAATGGGACACCTATAGCATCATTAGCAAAGGAACCTAGCCGCCTAGCCATCGGTTGGTTGCTCACCCTCTCAAGGGGTCAGTGTCATACCTACACCCCCTCTGGGCACAATGTCCGGTAGAGGCCAGATATGACATGTTTAATAATGATGTTCATTTTTAAAGCAAGATCCTAAATAATAATATCCTGATGTTCAGGTGATTTTAAAGAGACCAAACGCCAAATGTTTCTCTCTAATGGTTATAGAAATATTAATATATGAGTTTAACAAACATACAGCTTGCAGAGTTAACTACAAATGACGAAAAAATCTTAGGAGTAAGAATACAAGTACATGCATTCAAACAGTAAAAACTGTAATACGTTCATGGCAGGGTTGGAGTTTAAATTTACATGTTCTTCCGTCTGGGGGCTTTAA
>NW_019430957.1:0-1091 GCF_002814215.2 Seriola lalandi dorsalis
CTTATTATACTATGACGTTTTTATCACATTTTATCACTTATTATACTATGACGTTTTTATGACATTTTATCACTTATTATACTATGATGTTTTTATCACTTTTTATGCCTTACTATACTATTACGTTTTTATCACTTTTTATGCCTTACTATACTATGACGTTTTTATCACTTTTTATGCCTTATTATACTATGACGTTTTTATCACTTTTTATGCCTTACTATACTATGACGTTTTTATGACTTTTTATGCCTTAGTATACTATGATGTTTTTATCACTTTTTATACCTTATTATACTATGATGTTTTTAAGCCTTACTATACTATGTCGATTTCATCACTTTTTATGCCTTATTTATGACGTTTTTATCCCTTTTTATGCCTTAGTATACTATGACGTTTTCATCACTTTTTATGCCTTACTATACTATGACGTTTTTATCCCTTTTTATGCCTTAGTATACTATGACGTTTTTATCACTTATTATGCCTTACTATACTATGACGTTTTTATGACTTTTTATGCCTTACTATACTATGACGTTTTCATCACTTTTTATGCCATAGTATACTATGACGTTTTTATGACTTTTTATGCCTTATTATACTATGATGTTTTTATCACTTTTTATGCCTCAGTATACTAGGACGTTTTTATGACTTTTTATGCCTTATTATACTATGACGTTTTTATCACTTTTTATGCCTTATTATACTATGACGTTTTTATGACATTTTATCACTTATTATACTATGACGTTTTTATCACTTTTTATGCCTTATTATACTAGGACGTTTTTATGACTTTTTATGCCTTATTATACTATGACGTTTTTATCACTTTTTATGCCTTATTATACTATGACGTTTTTATGACATTTTATCACTTATTATACTATGACGTTTTTATCACTTTTTATGTCTTATTATACTATGACGTTTTTATCACTTTTTATGCCTTATTATACTATGACGTTTTTATCACTTTTTATACCTTATTTATGACGTTTTTATCACTTTTTATGCCATGCTATACTATGACGTTTTTATCACTTTTTATGCCTTATTTATGACGTTTTTATCACTTTTTA
>NW_019430958.1:0-1214 GCF_002814215.2 Seriola lalandi dorsalis
GTATGGCATAAAATGCCAAAAAACGTCATAGTATAGTATGGCAAAAAATGTCAAAAAACACTATAGCATTTTAAGGCATAAAAGGTCATAAAAACGTCATAGTATGGTAGGGGATACAACTACATAGTAAAATAAGGCCTAAAAATGTTAAAAAACATAATAGTATAGTATGTCATAAAATGCCGAAAAACGTCATAGTATAGTATGGCAAAAAATGTCATAGTATAGTATGGCAAAAAATGTCAAAAAACACTATAGCATATTAAGGCATAAAAGGTCATAAAAACGTCATAGTATGGTAGGGGATACAACGACATAGTAAAATAAGGCCTAAAAATTGTAAAAAACATCATAGTATAGTATGGCATAAAATGCCAAAAAACGTCATAGTATAATATGGCAAAGAATGTCAAAAAACACTATAGCATATTAAGGCATAAAAGGTCATAAAAACGTCATAGTATCGTAGGGGATACTACGACATAGCAAAATAAGGCCTAAAAATGTTAAAAAACATCATAGTATAGTATGGCATAAAATGCCAAAAAACGTCATAGTATAGTATGGCAAAAAATGTCAGAGTATAGTATGGCAAAAAATGTCAAAAAACACTATAATATTTTAAGGCATAAAAGGTCATAAAAACCTCATAATATGGTAGGGGATACAACTACATAGTAAAATAAGGCCTAAAAATGTTTAAAAAAAACATCATAGTATAGTATGGCATAAAATGCCAAAAAACGTCATAGTATAGCATGGCATAAAAGGTCATAAAAAAGTCATGGTATAGCATAGCATAAAAAGTCATAAAAAAGTCATAGTATAGCATGGCAAAAAAAATTCATAGTATAGCATGGCATAAAAAGTCATAGTATAGCATGGCATAAAAAGTCAAAAAAAAGTCATAGTATAGCATGGCAAAAAAAGTTGTAAAAAAGTCATAGTATAGCATGGCATAAAAAGTTGTAAAAAAGTCATAGTATAGCATGGCAAAAAAGGTCATAAAAAAGTCATGGTATAGCATGGCATAAAAAGTCATAAAAAAGTCATAGTATAGCATGGCATAAAAAGTCATAAAAAAGTCATAGTATAGCATGGCATTAAAGTCATAGAATAGCATGGCAAAAAAAAGTCATAGTATAGCATGGCATAAAAAGTCATAGTATAGCATGGCATAAAAAGTCATAAAAAAGTCATAGTATAGCATGGCA
>NW_019430959.1:0-963 GCF_002814215.2 Seriola lalandi dorsalis
TTTTCACCTCCTGCTTGGAGGGAAAATGTCCCACCAACGTCAACTTTTCAGTTTAGCCAGCAAAACTAATCTTCCACATCTCAGTGAGTGAAGATGAGAGCAAGCTCCTCTCTTCACAGCTTCATGAGACTAAAAAAAAATCTTGCAAAATTTTGATAGAGGTTTGCAGTGGAAGCAATGGACTGAGTCGATCTGCAATTTCTGTCTCAACTATTTTAGGTTCACCCTGAATATTTTTGACCTATTTGGCATATGAATCCCTTTTTTGTTATATTTTAGTGTATGTACTGTTTGTGAAACTGCATGTATACAGCAGTGATTGCTCAGTATCCGTCTCTTTTCTATAAGGCCTGATGCTTTTGTAACTTTCCAATCATAAAATGAGATTGTAACACAAAAGGAAGTGTTTATTACTTCTCTTTAAAAATATCTGGGTTATTTTTCTGGAGCAGAAAGGACATGTTAGGAGGCACAAAACATCTCTTCTCTCTCTCCATCTTCTTCCATTTTCTTTCACAGCATTAGCTAACAGCATTAGAGGAGATTACTTTTCAACTGCTGTTCTTCAATAGTGTACTTAGATATCTCTCCTGCTGACAATTTATTATTTTTACTTGGCAGGACATTGATACTTGATGTGTGTGTGTGTTAAAGGGAAGGAAATACATAGAAAGTCAGGACTGTAGAAGGGGGATGCATAACCTGAAATTACCCAATGGATGATCACAGGAGATCAATTTTAGATTTATTTTTACACAAAAGGATTTTTTTAATCTTTAAAATTGAATGGGCGACTTGTGTCAGGCTTAAAACACACATTCAAAGAATTAAAGCAGTGAGTAAACCCACGTTTGAGGAAAAGTTTGGCTGGTGGTTTGGGGTCATACAAACACAATCATGTAAGTGTAACATGCACTAAAGTCCTGTAATTTCTAGCAGTGGAATGCGTAAAAAGTATGCATT
>NW_019430960.1:0-1716 GCF_002814215.2 Seriola lalandi dorsalis
AAATGTCATACTATAGTATGGCATAAAAACAGCATAAAAGTGTGATAGTATAGTGTGTCATAAAAATGCCAAAAAATGTCATATTATAGTATGTCATAAAATTCTAGAAAAATATCATACAATAGTAAGGCATAAAAATATCAAAAAAAGGCATAGTATATTTAGGCATAAAAACGCCAAAAAACGTCATAGTGTAGTTAGGCATAAAAATGCCAAAAAATGTCATAGTATAGTAAGGCATTAACATGTCAAAAAAACATCATAGTATAGTATGTCATAAAAATGCCAAAAAACGTCATAGTATAGATAGGCATAAAAATGCAGAAAAAACGTAATACTATAGGTAGGCATAAAAATATCAAAAAAAGGCATAGTATATTTAGGCATAAAAACGCCAAAAAACATCATAGTGTAGTGAGGCATAAAAATGCAGAAAAACATAATAGTATAGTAAGTGATGAAAATACATAACAATAAACATCATAGTATAGTAAGGCATAAAAATGTCAAAAAACGTCATAGTATAGTATGGCATAAAATTTTCAAAAAACGTCATAGCATAATAAGGCATAAAAACGTCATAGTATAGTATGTTATAAAAACGTAAAAAAATGTCATAGTATAGTATGACATAAAATTTTCAAAAAACGTCATAGTGTAGTGAGGCATAAAAATGCAGAAAAACGTAATTATATAGTAAGTAATGAAAATGCATAAGAATAAACGTCATAGTATAGTAAGTAATGAAAATGCATAAGAATAAACGTCATAGTATAGTAAGGCATTAAAATGTCAAAAAACGTCATTGTATAGTATGTCATAAAAATGCCGAAATACATAATAGTATAATATGTCATAAAATGTCATGATATAAAATGGCATAAAAATGTCATATAACGTCGTAGTATAGTAAGGCATAAAAGTGTTAAAAAAATGACATAGTATAGTATGTCATAAAATTCTAGAAAAATATCATAGTATAGTAAGGCATAAAAATATCAAAAAAAAGGCATAGTATATTTAGGCATAAAAACGCCAAAAAACTTCATAGTATAATAAGGCATAAAAACGCCAAAAAACATCATAGTGTAGTGAGGCATAAAAATGCAGAAAAACATAATAGTATAGTAAGTGATGAAAATACATAACAATAAACATCATAGTATAGTAAGGCATAAAAATGTCAAAAAACGTCATAGTATAGTATGGCATAAAATTTTCAAAAAACGTCATAGCATAATAAGGCATAAAAACGTCATAGTATAGTATGTTATAAAAATGTCAAAAAAAGTCATATTATAGTATGGCATAAAAATGTCAAAAAAAACGTCATAGTACAGTATGGCATAACATTCTCAAAAAACCTCATAGCATAATAAGGCATAAAAACGTCATAGTATAGTATGTTATAAAAATGTCCAAAAAAAGTCATATTATAGTATGGCATGAAAATGTAAAAAAACGTCATAGTATAGTTGCGCATAAAAATGCAGAAAAACGTAATACTATAGTTAGGCATAAAAATGTCAAAAAAACCTCCTAGTACTGTATGGCATAACATTCTCAAAAAACGTCACAGTATAATAAGGCATAAAAGTGTCATAGTACAGTATGGCATAAAAACACCAAAAAACATCATAGTGTAGTAAGGCATAAAAATGCAGAAAAATGTAATAATATAGTAAGTAATGAAAATGCATAAGAATAAACGTCATA
>NW_019430961.1:0-1092 GCF_002814215.2 Seriola lalandi dorsalis
GTTCAGATTTAACTGTCTCAACAACAACTGAATAGATTGACATAAAATTTGGTACAAATATTCAAGGTGGATAAATGTGAGATTACCGTGACCTTGACCTTTGACCACCAAAATCTAACCAGTCAAAGTCAAGCCAAATTGTGTGTTTTGAGGTCACCACGCCCCTGAATATCGACCTTTGACCCCCAAAATCTAATAACCTCATCCTTGAGTCTAAGTGAATGATTGTGCCAAATTTGAAGAAGTTTTGTTGAGGCGTTACTTAGATATCGTGTACACCAGAATGGGACGTTTGTCCTTATAGATGGACAGACATCCTGAAACCAATATGTCTCTCGGCATAAAAACTGCCAAATGTCAGTCAAGTGTTTGATAAACACCACAGACATCACAGAATTTGTCTAATTGGCTGATCTGAATCAGCTCTGTCTGTCCATCTGCACTCAGAGGTTGTCATGGTGATCATCAGTGCTCAACTCCTGGACCTGGACTCAGCTAAGACACACCTCTCAACCTGACACTTGCCAATCAAAGACTATCAAATCCTATCAGCTAAAGCCTTGTGTTTTCTGAGAAAGGCAGTGATATAATGTACTTGTCAAAAGTAGCTCCAAAGTAATCTACCAATTAGAATATAGGTAACGTGGAGTCAGTCAGAGTGACAAACTGAAATTAACCGCCGAATGCTTCCTGATTACAACTGAAATGAAACATATTTCCAGTTAAAACAGTTTAGAGGTGTGTAAATCATTGTCTGTATTTAGTGTTGGAGCAGTCTGTAGTGAGATTTTGACAGAAATGTTAGTAAAGTGGTTGATAAACACCAGAATTTATTTGTATTGCAGTCTATAGGACAGTTTGACAGTTTGTACTCCCATCAGTTTAAGGCTGACAGTTTAAATTCTGTTAGTCTCTGTGCTAAGGCAGTCACTTTATATGAAACAGGACAAATTTGTCTACTAATGAGGAAGAAATGATGCGTCAACATCGAAATATGTGGCCGTAAGGACGAGTAACACAGATTTTTTTTCAGACAAATTGTAGAGCTTCTTCCACTCTAGCCATGATGATGATGATGATGATCTGAAAAAA
>NW_019430962.1:0-1111 GCF_002814215.2 Seriola lalandi dorsalis
CTGTATTTATTTGATAATGGCATTTTAATGTTGGCCTAATTAAAAACAGTCTTTGAGTGTAGCTGTATTATCGGGATTTATGTATTGATAAACATGACCATTCAGACCTTTATTACAGGCTTTAGACTCTCATGATGTTATAACTACCTGCAGATTTATAAGTTAACACAAAGTTAATATTTCTTTCGCTTGATTCTGTGCAGAGCTCAAAGTGGACTTTTGAGTTAGTGTTGCAGTCTCTGAGGTGAAAATATTGGAGTGATTATACGCAAAAGAGAGTTAATACTTCATCCATTTTTATCACTTACTCATCCTCTAGGAATTCTGAATGAGCAAATTTATATTTCATGGGGAACAAAGTTTTCTACAAGTAGCGGCTACAAGGAAGGTAACCAGAGAAAAAAAAAACACATTGTAAACTACTTGTGCAGCCCGAATCCAAATTTCATGCATCTAATTGTATGTTATAGGCAAATTCAAAGAAGCTCTCATTTAGCAAAATTCACCAAATTCCCTTGGAGATATTAAGATAGAGAGAGTTCACTTACAATTCTGCAACATTTCTTTTTCTGTAACATTGCAGCTGCTTGTAAGGGGAGTAAAGAAAGCCCTTTAATCATAACTCTGTGGGTGGAACCCTACAACATATAAACTTGTGCATCCAACTTATAATCTAAAATATAGATTACTAAAATAATCAGAAAATCACATCATGGTTTAGTTGGGATGAGCAGACAAACACCTGAAGCTTGAATTATGCCGACTGAGTATAAGTTCTTACAGACATTTTGACATTGTTTTGCTGTTGTTAAAATTGTTCTTTGGTAAACTTTATTTTGGCAGCCACCTACTTGTCCTTTCATCCAAATTTTGATTACTTCCAGAATAATCTGATGGAGGGCAGTTACGACACACAAAATACCTGATAGAGCGCGTACTATTAAGGCTTATAACCACAGCGGCCCGGGTTTGAATACGACCCGTGGCCCTTTGCATGTCATCCCCTCTCTCCCTCCCTCTGCCCCACAAAAATATATATATTTCTTGTACTTTACCTACAATATTAAACACAAATTTGTAAACATTGTAATCTGGGAGGTTTTTTTTCAAC
>NW_019430963.1:0-849 GCF_002814215.2 Seriola lalandi dorsalis
ACTGAAACCAGCTGACACTAGACTAAAACCACCTGACACTAGACTGAAACCAGCTGACACTAGACTGAAACCAGCTGACACTAGACTGAAACCACCTGACACTAGACTAAAACCACCTGACACTAGACTGAAACCACCTGACACTAGACTGAAACCACCTGTTACTAGACTGAAACCAGCTGACACTAGACTGAAACCAGCTGACACTAGACTAAAACCACCTGACACTAGACTGAAACCAGCTGACACTAGACTGAAACCAGCTGACACTAGACTGAAACCAGCTGACACTAGACTAAAACCACCTGACACTAGACTGAAACCAGCTGACACTAGACTGAAACCACCTGACACTAGACTAAAACCACCTGTTACTAGACTGAAACCAGCTGACACTAGACTGAAACCAGATGACACTAGACTAAAACCACCTGTTACTAGACTGAAACCAGCTGACACTAGACTGAAACCAGCTGACACTAGACTGAAACCACCTGATACTATGTGTCAATGTAGCAGATGAATAACTCACAAAAAAGAAAATAAATAAACCTGTAGTTCTCCAGTTGAAGCCGATGCTTGTATCCTCTGCATCTCATAATCAACCTCACAAGCACAAACTATAATGGGATGATAGTATATTTTCAGTGCCAGCCTCTGTGCATCAGTCATAACTGTAAGACCGGGTATAAGAATATATATTCTAGCTGCTAGAAAGCTCCTGACTACGAGTGATGCTTGAAAGAAGTCAGAGAATAGGACAATGTATTCAGCTTCTTGGCAACTGAATGGTGACCTTGACTTTCCTCTTTGAAGATTTACTTATTCATGAACGTCAAAGAAGCATCT
>NW_019430964.1:0-1122 GCF_002814215.2 Seriola lalandi dorsalis
ACATATGAGAAGAAGAAGAACATATCAGAAGAAGAACGTTTCAGAGGAAGAACATATCAGAGGAAGAACGTTTCAGAGGAAGAGCATATCAGAGGAAGAACATCAGAAAAAGAACATATCAGATGAAGAACCTATCAGAGGAAGGACATATCAGAGGAAGAACATCAGAGGAAGAACATATCAGAAGAAGAACATATGAGAAGAAGAAGAACATATCAGAAGAAGAACGTTTCAGAGGAAGAACATCAGAGGAAGAACATATCAGAAGAAGAACCTATCAGAGGAAGGACCTATCAGAAGAAGAACCTATCAGAAGAAGAACCTATCAGAAGAAGAACCTATCAGAAGAAGAACATATCAGAGGAAGAACATATCAGAAGAAGAACATATCAGAGGAAGAACATATCAGAAGAAGAATATATCAGAGGAAGAACATATCAAACATATCAGAAGAAGAACCTATCAGAGAAAGGACATATCAGAGGAAGAACATCAGAGGAAGAACATATCAGAAGAAGAACCTATCAGAAGAAGAACCTATCAGAAGAAGAACATATCAGAGGAAGAACATCAGAGGAAGAACATATCAGAAGAAGAACCTATCAGAAGAAGAACCTATCAGAAGAAGAACCTATCAGAAGAAGAACTTATCAGAGGAAGGACATATCAGAGGAAGAACATCAGAGGAAGAACATATCAGAAGAAGAATATAGAAGAATATATCATTTATGCCTGCTGTGAATTCATAAGTGTTTTCAGTGAGAAAATGTCAAGGCCTGCAGTGAGTTCTCTGTGTGATTGTGTTTTATTTTATATAAGAGAGTGTTTACGAGTGTGAGAGACTGAGTGTGCAGGAGGAGAGAGAGTGTGTGTGGGTGTGTTTGTGAGAGCAGGTTGAGGGATTAAGCAGGGCAGTGGATTAGTCTTCAGTAAATGAGTGGAGGTTACAGAGAGAGAGGGGAGGAAAAGAGAGATGAATGGATGGATGGATGGAAGGAAGGGAGGATTGGTGGATGGGTGGAGGGATGTAGGGCAGGAGCTTACAAGTAGGAGGGTTAGGTTAGACTATCTATCTATCTATCTATCTATCTATCTATCTATCTATCTAT
The DNA here is from genome assembly GCF_002814215.2 of Seriola lalandi dorsalis. Lineage (NCBI taxonomy): Eukaryota > Metazoa > Chordata > Actinopteri > Carangiformes > Carangidae > Seriola > Seriola lalandi. The sequence continues at coordinate 1,110 of NW_019430964.1, forward strand.
CTATCTATCTATC
>NW_019430965.1:0-1001 GCF_002814215.2 Seriola lalandi dorsalis
TAAGTGTGCACCACCTCAATGTCCTTCCCTCGAATGTTGACTGGCTGAAGGGTGGGCCTAGACCTCCCAAAGTCCATGACCATCTCCTTGGTCTTGGAGGTGTTCAGAAGGAGGCAGTTCTTGTCGCTCCATTCACTGAAGGCCATTGTGAGATCCCTGTACTCCTCTTCCTGCCCGTTCCTGATACACGCCACAATAGCTGTGTCATCAGAGTATTTCTGTATGTTGCAGGACGTCGGCCGTATACAGGGTGAACAGGAAGGGAGCCAGAACAGTCCCCTGTGGAGCCCCAGTGCTGCTCATCACTGTCCCTGAGACACAGTTACCCAGCCTGACATACTGTAGTCATCTTGTCAGGTAATCCACAATCCAGGGCATCATCCACTCCAATATGTTTTTTGTAGGTGATCTGTAGGGGTCTAGTGCATATTCAACCTGTGGCCTCAGAAGGTGGAGAAGCAGCCGCTCCAGGATCTTCATGATGTGTGATGTGAGGGCCACCGGTCTGTATTTATTTACCTCAGCCGGTCGTCCTCCTTTAGGTACAGGAACAAGACACGATGTTTTCCACAGGACCGAGAGCAGTCCGTCCGAAAATATGAAAATGTGGTCTGTGTTGTATCGACCAAGGTTGGCATGGCAATGGATGACACCACCGTGAAGAATGCGACCAAATAGTGATGGACACACTAAGATTGGTGGAATCCTGAATTATGCAGGTTGAATGGTATTCTGGTTACGTACCTGTGCTCAAGCCTCAATGTTTGGATGACAGAGGATAAAGTAAATCAGCTAATGTTCAGCTGGACCCTCTGTCCAGTCTCTCTCAATGTTAACCTATGGTTGATAACATGGTCAACTAATGTTGCCCGGATTTCATCTGAGAGCTGTGCCCTTTTTTGTCCTCCCCATCCCCCTACAGCGCTACCCCTACCCCTCAGTCGCTCCCTCCACTGCTTACATCCTGTTTGACAAGTCAATAATTAAGCAGTTAGGTGTTT
>NW_019430966.1:0-1042 GCF_002814215.2 Seriola lalandi dorsalis
ATATTCTGTGATAATCTGATTAAAGGGTTATGTCACCATTTGAACACATGCAGTCTCCTCCTGATGAAGAGTATGACCCTGTGCTGTGCTGTGATGAGTTGCATTATGGGAAATTTGGGATCCAGCATTTTTGGGATTAAATTACAAGGGATTAAAAACCAGGAGAGAATTTCCTCCTTTTTCTAATGTGTCACTTGGAAATCCATCTTTATATATAATATTATATTATATTATATTATATTTCATGTTACTGCTGATAATGACATGAAAAAGATAATAATTGTTACAGTGACAGGGTGTTAATGTGTCAGTCATGGTGCAGATTAACTCAGCCACTGTACATCACACATCTTCTGTGTGATGGAAAATAAACATCTGTCAGTATCAAGCACTTCCTCATCTTTGATGTGACTGTGACGTCGCAGAGCGCGCACACACACACACACACACACACACATACACACAAGGGCGTAACCATGGTATAGACATTGGGGGCGTCCAAATGAGAGCCCTCCCCCAGAATTTTTTTTTTTTAAAGTGCATTTCCCACAATTCTATGATTTTTATGTATTGACCATCTGAATTAACATTTAAAGTTTTTCCCCCACCAGAATTAGCCTAACTTGTTATTTAGCCCAAATTGTGACAGGCTAGCTTTATATTATACAAGTCCCTTCACTTCAACTTAACTAACAAACTGAGCCCTTTTTAACGAGTTAAATATTTCGAATTAATTCAAAAATTAACACGATCATTTTGACAACATCACTGCTCTTTAGCTATCTAGTTGCTTACTGTTTGAAAAAAATTTCGTATGTCCTGCTTTTTCCTCTTTTTGGGCAAGGTCGGACCAACTTCTCCCTCAGTCGTGCGGCGGTCGGAGCCGGCGCTTCAAACGGAGCCGGTGTTACATGGGCGCAACCAAGTGTACAATCGGGAGGGGGGTGGTCACACACTTTTGTTTTCCTCAACAAACGGAAATAAATTGAAAATAAATCGGAAATAACAAGAGACGGGTCAGTTGACAGCCAGGGTTCATAAA
>NW_019430967.1:0-1283 GCF_002814215.2 Seriola lalandi dorsalis
ACAACGACCTCTAAAAAGATACAGAAGATTAAAATAAAAGTGGGTTGGAGAATGAACAGGACACCCGCCATGACTGAAAGATAATGAATCACACAACCACATTAACCTGGAAAGGTTCTTTGTTCACTACTGTGGCCACAACTGTAGCTGTTAGGGGTGCAACAATGCAGTCAGCCCACAGCTCAATACGACACACAATACAGATTTCATGGTTTGATGCAATAACAAGAAAGTTTAAGAAAAAACAACAAATTATAGTGTTAATATCCGTGTGATTACTCATTACTTTTTAGTGAGTGTTTTCAAGTTGAACCTTTCTTGGTTTTCATAATATTTTTCTTATTTCAATTTACAGAATCTTTTACACAGATATAATAAATCCACTCAACAAGAAGATCCTATTTCCATGACAATTTATCTGCCAATTAGTTTATAGATTATTCATTTTTTATAAAGTACGACATGCCAGAAAATAGTCAAACACACCTGTTGTCATTTCCAACAATTCCAGAAGATTTATCAGTTTTCATCTAATGGAACAGCCCCAAACCCAAATATTTTCAGTTCATTATCACACATTGACAAAGAAAAATATCAAATCTTCGTATTTGAGAAGCTGGAAGCAGTAAATGTTAAAAATGATAATTAAAAAATTGTCACCAATTGATACCCTATTCGTCTACTTATCAGCTCATTTTTGCAGCTCTGCGAAATATCTAAATGACTGTGTCCTCATTAACATAAGAAGTAGTTGTCTGAACTTGTTAAAAGTTCTTGAAGCAACATCTCCAAATACCTACACAGCCAGATTTCCAAAGTAGATGCGGTGACTGTTGCTGCTCAGTTGAACATTATAAGCTGAAGCAACATTTACAGATGGCATATCATATAATATGAAGAAAACACTGACCGCCTGACTTTTTAAAAAAGCCACTTGGTTTGGGTTTCCTTTTTATTAAAAAACAAAATGACTAAGATTTACACAATAGTACATACTGTCACATTTTTAATCATGTGAAATATTGTATGACTATATATCTCTGCACCCAAGGTGGTGGCTGACTATGTAATCCCAGAAATAGTTCCAGCGCAGTTACACCAGATCCAGTTTGTGTCTGAGGAACCCTGATGATCGATGTGCATGAACAGTAATGAAGGAGAATGTTATATTCACCTGCAGGAGGTCATCACTCAGCACCTCGGTTTTCTCAGCCCTGTTGAGAGAAACACAAACATGGAGCCGAAGGTCAAAGACTGACAACAAATAGAGAAATAAAAACACA
>NW_019430968.1:0-870 GCF_002814215.2 Seriola lalandi dorsalis
GGTCTGGTAGTTTGGTCCTGGTTAGAACTTGTGCCACTGAGTCTTGGATAATTTGTAATCTATGGATTGATTTGTTTGGAAGACATAAACAGAGAATTGCAATAATATAGCCTGCTGATGCATGAATACTCCCAGCCAGGTGACTCTTCGCTCTCGCAATTTTAAAGAACCAAACTTCTAAAAGTTGAGTGATGAAGATGATATTCATCATTTCCTCATCACTTTTGAACAAATACTATTTGATGGATGGATTCCACTGTTAACCAGGAAAGCAACAAAGTGCTTTTGTGCATATGAATAATGATAAATCAATGAATTATGAATATGTTAACTCTGCTCCAAAAGTATGACATCAACAGTGAAGCTAACTGTCAGAGGTTTCATTCGCTCCATGTGGAGCTATCTGAGATGCAGATATAGTTGCAGATGAGGCTGAAGGAGCTTCATGGGAAATGGGTTCTGTCACAGCCTGCTATGCCGATTTCTCAATCTCCACTCTGCCACACCTCCTTATCACCTGTTGCCCCCACCTGCAGTCGATCCCCAATCAGACCATAATATATACATCCCCGGTTCACTCGCTCCTTGCCAGATTGTTCTCAGCGTCATGCTTAACTTTCCAGCGATTATCCCCGGACTGACTTCCTGTTTTCGACTCTGCTTGCCCCTGACCATCCTGCCTCGTCTCTGCCCCGGTAAATACCTTAGCCTTCTGTCCCCGACCACGAGTTCTGCCTGTGCAATTCCTGGTTCCCGTCTGCTCGTCCCTGTGGCTGTTTGGCGTTTTCCGGTTCCCCTGACATCTCCAGCCTGCTCCCGAACGCTCGGCACCACCAACCCCAGCCTTCGGGTCCAAGAACTTTCCCCTGT
>NW_019430969.1:0-1031 GCF_002814215.2 Seriola lalandi dorsalis
TATCAGAAACCAAGACCACCAAGGGGTGAGTTTTCAGGTCATTGTCACTCATTCTCCTCTTAGTCCTGATTTCTCCGGTGCTGGTTCCGATCCTGAAGAGGTTGTTTCCTTTGGGCTCAGAGAGGTGATAAGAAAGCAGCGCATTGTATCCAGAGTCTGCGTCTACAGCCCTGATCTTTGCCACAAAGTATCCCGCTTCAGCAGAGTAGGGGATGCTCTCACTGTTAACTGAGCCGTGTTCAGAATATGGCGCGAGAATTGTTGGATTATTGTCATTCTCATCCAGGATAAAAACGTTCACAGTCACGTTGCTGCTGAGCGGAGGAACACCAGAGTCTGTGGCCTGAACTTTAAACTGAAATGTTTTTAACTCCTCATAGTTAAAAGACTGCAGGCTGACAATATCTCCTGTCTCTGAGTTAATGTTAACCATCGATGCTATCTGCGTGGTCTTTGGAGAACTACTAATTAAGTGATAAGTTGATTTAGCATTTTCATTTAAATCTAAATCTAACGACGTCAGTGCATGCATTGTAGTTCCAACCGGGCTGTTCTCTTTCACATAAATATTAATATGATAATCCAGAAATCTAGGAGGATTGTCATTGACATCAGAAACTTGAACAGTAATGATTCTTATGCTCGACAGAGAGGGAGTTCCTTCATCTGTAGCTGTAATCGATACATTATATTGGGAAACACGCTCTCTGTCAAGAGGCCCGTCAACCAACAAGGAGTAATAATTTTTATAATTTGATTTTAACTTAAATGGCACGGATCCTGTTAACTTACAGTTTGTCTGGCCATTTTTGCCTCCATCTTTATCAGTGATAGTCACCATAGCAACAGCTGTGCCTATTTCAGTGTCTTCTTTCACTGGACTCATGAGTGATGACACGGATATTTCTGGAGCATTGTCATTGACATCAATAACTTCAAATAAAACCTTGCAATGTGCACTGCGAGGAGGAGTGCCCTTATCTCGTGCTTGAACACGAATCTCATAGGCTTGATTTTCCTCATAATCAATA
>NW_019430970.1:0-1088 GCF_002814215.2 Seriola lalandi dorsalis
GTAGAAACAAAATAAGAATAGAAACAGAATCTAGAATAAATAAGATAAATTAGAAACACTATATACAATAACACACAACTTATAACGTGTCTCTGATCCAGGACCTGACGTCAGCACTCACCAAACAGATCACCATGAAGACGCCCTTCGTCTCCTCCCCCATGGACACGGTCTCAGAGGCCAACATGGCCATCGCCATGGCAGTAAGTGTGACACACAGACACGACGCATGTCGTCACGTTTGTGTCCCATGACTCACCCCGAGGTGTCGTCTCCCCACAGCTGACGGGCGGCATCGGCTTCATTCACCACAACTGCACTCCAGAGTTCCAGGCCAACGAAGTCCGCAAAGTCAAGGTGATGATGGTGGTGATGATGATGATGATGATGATGATTATGGTGATGATGGTGGTGATGGTGATGATGATGATGATGATGATGATTATGGTGGTGGTGGTGATGATGGTGGTGATGATGGTGGTGATGGTGATGATGGTGATGGTGATGATGATGGTGATGATGGTGGTGATGGTGATGGTGATGATGGTGATGATGTTGATGGTGATGATGTTGATGATGATGATGGTGATGATGGTGATGAAGATGATGGTGATGATGATGGTGATGATGATGATGATGATGTTGATGAAGATGATGGTGATGTGATGATGATGATGATGGTGATGATGATGATGGTGATGATGATGAAGATGATGATCTTTTTCTTAGTTTAAGGCTGTTTTTTCTTCTTCTTTGTTTCCTGTTCAGTCGTCTCACGTCGTCTTCTTCTCTTCTGCTTGTTTTGTTAGTTTGGATGTAGATAGATCCAGTAGACCTGTATTTACCCAGAATCCTTCTTCTCCCGACTCCCTTTACTCTTCCTCTTCCTCATCCCTCTGTTTCCGCCCCTCCCCCCTCCAGCGTTATGAGCAGGGCTTCATCACAGACCCCGTGGTGATGAGCCCCAACGAGCGCGTACGAGACGTCTTCCAGGCCAAGGCTCGCCACGGCTTTTGCGGCATCCCCGTCACAGACAACGGCAAAATGGGCGGGAAGCTGGTGGGCATCATTTCCTCGAGAGACATCGA
>NW_019430971.1:0-913 GCF_002814215.2 Seriola lalandi dorsalis
TTTGGACAATGGAAATTTTTTATTTTTCTCTGAAAAGGAACAAAAGGAAATTGCTCATGTCGCTCTCTGCATGCTCACACCCAGTCAGAACTCTTCTCCCAGGCAGCCATCAGTTATCATTCTGTGTTGGTGCTAATTTCTAATGTTGTTAAGAACTTTTCGTAGCTGCAGTTTTGTGTACTTCTTCACCCCCACTGAGCCCCATGGTACGACTCCCAGGACCTGTGCTTATGCAGTCTCAGTGAGAATTGTCTCCAACAGAAATATCAGCTGTAAACATCTGGAGTAGTATTAGTGTATATTAATGGGTAAACGTGATGCTGTATGTGTTTTAGTCTGTGGGAGAAAGGGGGATGCAGCTGTGGTGTGTGAAGGGTTATGAAACAGGGCGTTTATTTGCTCTCTAATGTTTCATCATCGCACACATACAGTACAAAGTTCAAAGTTCGTCCTCTAAACTCTGTTAAAATCCTCTGCTATGATTCAGATTTAGTTTAACATGGTTAAAAACACATAAAGACTGGGTCTGAAGCTCGTCTCCTCTTACTTCCTGTAGTGACGAGGTTTCAGGTGTATTTAGCCCCGCCCCCCGGCCCCACAAGCTGACAGGATTGGTTCCTCAGGTTTGTGATGTATGAAACCCTGAATCTGTTTCTATGAAACTGTGATTGGTTCACTGCAGGTCAAGGTGGAAACACTCAGTCATGGAGTTGATTATTATTTCATCATCATATGTCTGGTCTTCTCTGCTGGAATAGTGGCTTTGCACTACATCAGTTGGTTTATAAAATTAAAACTATATTTCACTCTGGGGCCGCTCTACATCTAGAAGACAGACGGGGTCTCGACATTGGGTAAAAGGCTCTTTCTGTTCACTGAATAAATCCAAAATCACTCCTTGGTGGACGATTAC
>NW_019430972.1:0-823 GCF_002814215.2 Seriola lalandi dorsalis
TTTTGTGCCCTTTGTCATGTTTGTGTTTTTTTTTACAGTTGTTTACTGTAGTAAACAGATGTAAAAATAAAAAAAAAAAATAATAAGCCTGAGTGAGCCCCTCATTTGCTATTTATTCTAATATTGTGTTAATTTTAGTACAGTGGAATGAATGAATGAATAACATGTATATACTGTATTATAATCTGTACAATCTAAAGTTATGGAATTGTGTAAAATGATATGAATATGTTATTAAATGTGACGTAACAATCCTGTAATGAAATATTCACATAATGAGAAAACTGTTGTCGACCAGTTTTCCAGGATGTGATCTTTTAATCACTCAACAAATCCTCTGCACATCTCAGATGTTATTTATATAAATAGATATAAATAAATGAAATAAACTATTAATAATTATATTGTTAATAATCATTGATAAATTATTTATACAATAAATGGTATATATTTATAATATTTATAATCATATATTTTATTAAATTATAATAATAATAATTAAATAGATAAATGAAATAAATGTATATCTAATTTCTTTATTGAAATGTGTGAAAACTTGGCAAATGAATTGGTTGCCTGAAGCTTCAGATTAAGCTAAGTTTAGCTAGTTAGTGTGATATGTAATAATATTATTTGAGTTGAGTGGTATTAATTAATATTGTGGAAACTGTTACCCCTTTTCCATATTCTCTACCCAAATAAAGAGCATCTATAAATACTAGCAGATGTCCTCATCACCCACCCAGAAGGTTATAACATTGACATAGTTTTAAATAATAATAATAATAATGATAACAAAATTACATTTTAAAGTAAAACATAC
>NW_019430973.1:0-948 GCF_002814215.2 Seriola lalandi dorsalis
ATGAGGTGAAGAATCCTCTCAGCTCCACAGTGTGTTTGGCTGCTGTGAGCAGATACTTCAGTAGGTGTGTGTCAGGGACCGAACTGATAGACCAGAGAGACACAGGTAGTTCTTTGAAAAATAATGTCCATTTTTTTTCTGGTCGGCTTCTCTGCACGCGGTTGTGGTCAGATGTGTTATCTGCTGATGTCTCTTGCAGGTAATGCTCTTCACTTTGGCTGGATAACTTTAGAGGAGACTTGCGTTGACCAGTTGATAATATTTAAAAAGCTACAAAATTACTCTGAGGCTCATCTGTTGTTTTTGTTCAGTTGGTCTTGATTTGGCTTATAAAATTAAAAGATTGCGTGTGTAGACAAAAAGAATGTTACTTGGAGCAAGTGGCAAAGAAAGAATAAAGGATGTGGACAAAGCGATCAAGTTCAAAAATGGCTGAGAGCCGTGGCGAAGACTTTGGAGCTATGCTACAGAGCCATTGAGCTGGGCTTTGAGCTGATGACTTAGAGGAATGTGTGAATTGATCACGACTGTTTTATCCCCTGGAGGCTGGCGCACGTTTCTCTCTCTTCTCCTGTGTTTCAACTTGGAGAAGAGAGTAATTTTTCCACTGAACTTTTGAATAGTTTAATTCTAGAGTTTACTTATAAACTCGCACATCCGTCTTCCACCATGACCATTAAACATTAAATGAAACAACATATAAACCTAATGGCACTAATAATGACATACAGGAGTAATACAAGTGTGGATTTCATATTACATCCTTCAAACCTGGAATTAATCATAATACAAGTGGTTAACTGATCAAACTAAAGCAGTTCTTCGACTGTAATAATACTAATATGGACATTCTGGATGTCATGTAGTGTGTTACCTTGTGTGAAGGATGCTGACAGTATGGTCAGTATGAAGGACATTGTCTTAAAATCTACATGTTACATTTCAAAC
>NW_019430974.1:0-1044 GCF_002814215.2 Seriola lalandi dorsalis
CTTTGAGAACACCTGGTCTAAACCAAGTAAACACATTTAACAAAGTACTGTACCTAGATATAATTTTAAGGGTCTTGTGCTTGAGTATTTTAATCTTACTTTATATCTCTGCTCTGGTGCATTTATTTAAAACTTTACTGCTGCATTTATCTGACAGCTGTAGTTACTAGTTACTTTAAAGAAAATGCAAAAACATTTCTAAAAAATGGATGAACTTTTAAATAAAACGCTTTGTTACAGGTGGTTTCCAACCTTTTGGCTTGTGCCCCGTCTGCTGTGTTTAGACAGTCAGGTTCATAGGATGTTGATGTTGTCAGCAGTTTCCCTGTAAACGGGTTAGGGTTAGGGTTAGATGTCAAATTATACATTATTTGACAAAAATTCAAAGACAACGGGGCGTCCTGGTGCATGTCATCCCCTCTCTCTCTCTTCCCCAGCCTGTCTCTCTCTCACTGTCCCTGCTCTAATAAACGCATAAATGATAAAAAAACAAACTCAACAAAAATCAATCATCTCTCGATCCCTCTGATTTATCTTGTGACCCTTGGGTGGGGGCTGACCCCAATGTTGGGAACCACTGAGCAGGAACTGCATGTAAAGTTGTTAAAACCAGTCTGAGCTGCAACAATACCTTTGCTGCTAATCCGTCTGCACTTTAACCTAAGTAGGATTTTGATGCAGAAGTTGTAGCTATAATGGAATATTTTCCATCACTGTGCTGGTGTTTTCTACTGTAGTAAAGGATCTGTGTACTTCTTCCACACCTGGTTTTGGAAAGTTATATGTCAGGTGTTGTGCTCAACTATAAACCAGCATTTGAGGGATTTATGAAATTGCAGCTTTCGCTCTCTCTAAATGATAATGAGGTATTACAGAGGAGGAGCAGCGAAAGCAACTTATTTTTGTTGACTAATATCCTTCTCAGGTGCTGCCACAAGTGTTGATTTAGGGATTCGGTAAAAGTAGAGCAGGGGCATGTACTTACTGCAAAGCTTTATAAGGAAGGTTGACAGCGTGTCTGTTGCTGCATCGCTGTCCAGAGTC
>NW_019430975.1:0-559 GCF_002814215.2 Seriola lalandi dorsalis
AACCAGAAATTGAATATGAACATGAATGAACAGGAAACACACCGTAGAATACATTTGAATGAATTATATAGTTGGATTGCAGTCCAAGCCGTGAATAAAAAAGGCCACAGTGTGTCACAGTTAGTGATTTAATGTCAGATTTCAACAATAGATGACAACAAGGCCACGAGGAGACCAGTGTTTCCCAGAGCCAAGACAGCCAGGATGATAGACTTCATGAAGGAGCCCTAAAATAAAGAGTATGGTTGGAGTTAGAAAAGGTCTTTCTCTCAGCGGCCAGAAAACCTTTTAGTGCAGCAGATGACTGTGATAATCTTTCAAATTTGGATAAAAGCACCAAAATTGGTATGTTTATCTCTCCGGAGCCATTCATTTGAAAAATTCCAGTAGCCACTTGAAATTTCAAGATGGCCGTCATTTCTGGCAAAGAAAATACATATTTTACCACAGAATTTTACCCACGACACAGATTTCAATGATTTTGCGATTTAATCATGTGTTTGAGACTGTGATGATGCCAAATACAAGTCTTAAATTTCCTCAGAGCTTTATTTGTGCA
>NW_019430976.1:0-851 GCF_002814215.2 Seriola lalandi dorsalis
GACACTCGCTGTCACCGTGGAAGGAGGCAGTGAGATGGAGCCCACATGTGCCGTAATATCAAAGCACAGAGTCTGCAGCATATCGGGAAGGTGTGGAGAAAGAATGTGTGTTGAATATTCAAAACACACAACAAGGAAAAACTTCAGACTTGTTCATACTTATACCTTGTATGCAACGGGTGGATTGCACAAATGCGCTGCCACGGCCTGGAGTCAAAAGAAACTAGTTTGTATGATGTATCATGTGATAAGTGGGGATAACACCTTAATGTTGCATTTCTTTACACATGAAAAAGTAATGTAGTTGTGTGGAGAGAAAAAAAAGAAGAGAAAGGCTGAGAGAGAAGTGTCCAGTTGTGAAGCAGACTGACTGTTTCAGAAAGTGACAGGAATTGTCGGACACCCTGAAAAGGTGTTTCCGAGAGATTTGAGGATCTGATAAGCAGTTCACCTGAAGCCTAACACACACCACTCCAGCCACCGACCGGTTCAGAGGAATAATAATAAATTCATTTTCTGAAGCGTTTGCTTTCACGTCTTCTGGTCTAATCCTGCCTAGAAATGAGATTCATATGTGCTAATTGGCAACATGTTGAGAAAAGACACATCTGCTATATGTTTAGAGAAAAAGTCACCTGGATTATATTTTTTGTGATGTTTTTTTTTTTTTCTTATTCACAAACAGGAAATGTTGCAATGCTTTAGTGAGAATCTGTAAAATTTTGACTGACAAAGTGTCCAATCTGTTTTCCTCATAATCTCCTCATAGCGCAGGATCGACGTCGGCGTGGTTCTGTTAAGGCCCTTGGTTACGGATATGGAGAGATCGAGCTCTTGGTTAAACAGTGAAA
>NW_019430977.1:0-559 GCF_002814215.2 Seriola lalandi dorsalis
ACTTTCATAAAATATATTACCTTTGCAGCTTGTAAGGTGGATAAATGTTTCCTTCGTGCTGACATTGTTTCGAACATTACATGTCAAGATTCCTGTCAGTTGGCCGTGTAAGCTGATGGTAACATTTGGTACACTGGGTGCGTGATGTTTAAGTGTACCCTCAGCTCTGGTCTGTATCAATAAGTTGCCGTCCAAAGTCCAAATGAACTCCACTCCATCTCCCTCAGAGGAGCAGCTGACCTTCATCTGTTCTGATGACAAACACATCTGAGACAAAGCTGGCTCAGACACCGGAGCTGAAAGACAATAATGTAGTCACATGTACACGCAGTACCAGTATTCATATGTTTGATACCAAGAAACAAAGCCAAAAAGAGAAGCAGGGAGGCAACATTTGCTATCAAAGCCACAGTCAAAAGACAAAGTTGGGAAGTTGAACCTTGAAATACAAACATTATCCCAAGTAAGATGATGTAGATTTGCTGAACAATTAATCAAAATATTGAAATGGCAATATGGTCAAGTGCAATATCCAAGTCACAGGAGCTGCAATTTCTTT
>NW_019430978.1:0-973 GCF_002814215.2 Seriola lalandi dorsalis
GGTGTTTTCTGCCTTTTAGCCTCAGATATCGCAGAGACCAGAAACTTACTTGAAAAGCCACACGGAGGTCAGATTTATGCTTTATTTTCATTTACCACTGGTTGACAGTTGACTGGCTGGTTTGGCAGAGGCACGTATGGTTAACATCCCCACCTTCGATAAAGAGCGGAGCACAGCTGCTGCTTCTATGGGAACCAACCAGCATCGTCTTCCACACAGTGGACGAGACAATCTAAACTAAAGACCAATAAGCCAATCATCAACAAGAAAGCACACGCAGTCGGCATGGCAGCAGACAGCTTCATATTTTATTACAAGAGGCATGCTATGGGTTTGTCTGCCAGAGAATGATCATGTTTTTGTGCACGCATGAATTTGTGGAGCTAAGTGTGAGAAACATGGAACCAGCACTAACTGCTGATGACTGAAACATCAACTACCTGATTTAATAACAGATATTGTAATGTGGGTAAGTGGCTGGTTAACGAGGCGACTGGTTGACTGATGTGATGACTGAGCCACTGAAAGACTTCAGATTGGTTTAACAACTGATTTATTAAGGGACTGACTGACTGACTGACTGACTGGTGATAGGCGAGTTATCTGCTGACTGATTGAGTCATTGACTTACTGACTCGATGGCTTATGAGTATGGCCTTTCCATACTTATACCTGACACATAAAATACATTATAAGTGTCATAAAGAGAACGAAACAAAAAAACTGAACAAGTGAAACATGAAATGTAACAATATAATTACATTATTGAAAAAATCCCCCTCCACCCCCAACAATGATATTGTATATCGCAATATTTGGGCTGGACTGTATCGAGATATTGAATTTTGGATATCAGCCAAACAGCCAAGCATGTTTTTAATAGTGACTGACATGTCAAGCCAGGTCTAATGTAGCTAAATGAAAGATCCAAACTCTCTGTCTGTCTCTCTCACACTCTCACACACTCTCTCTC
>NW_019430979.1:0-969 GCF_002814215.2 Seriola lalandi dorsalis
CTCCTTAAGAGAGTAAGGAACTGTGTTTTATTCCTTTTTAACTATCACAAGCTCTTTCTGCTCCTCTCCTCTCTTCCCCTCCTCTCCTCTCCTCTCCTCTCCTCCCCTCTCCTCCCCTCTCCTCTCCTCTCCAGGGACTCTAAGTGTGGTTTTTGTGACTGCTTGTTTTCATCACTAACTTTGTGAAACCACATTTTACCCATAGACAGAATATAAGGCGTGTGTGTGTGTGTGTGTGTAGGTGTGTTTGTGTGTGTGCGCTTGGTTTGGAACATACATATGCCTGTCATTCATCTTATTTCTTTTCTCTGCAGACTTGAAGAGTATGTCTATCACAGTAACTCCTTCAGTCAGAGAGAGAGAGAGAGTTGAACACCTGCTGTTAAATAAAAGTGTAGTCTACCTTATCCAGGTAAGTGTAGCTCCACGTCTTTCCATCAGCAAAAACTCTGGAAATGATCCTTCCCTGGGTGTCATACTCCCACCTCTCTGTAGTTGGACCCCTCTGGAGGCCTGTCACCTGCCCGGTACTGGACACACACGCACACACACACACAATTACAGTGCCGTCACAACCACTGGGTGTCAGTGTATTAGCCCTGTAGTTTGTCACAGATGCTGTTTTGAAGTCACACGTTAATTTCTTACACTGTCAACAAAAACTGAAAATGGATAAACTTAGTAAAAGTTGAATTCATGTTGCACTGGACTGTATTAGATGTTACAGGTGTTCCTAATAAAGAGAGCGTATCTCCAGTTTCCCAAATGTCAACATTTTCTGTGAAAATAAGGAAATATGTAACTGTGCTGAATCTCAGAATTTAATCAGCACTTGGATGTGAATCTTTCTCTGTTGATGTGGAGGGAATACAGGATGACCTCATTGAAATGCAATGTGATAATTCTCTCCCTGTCAGCAGCTCCCACTGTCACAGTGCCACAGGGGTTTGAATTTCCCCAGATGAAACA
>NW_019430980.1:0-911 GCF_002814215.2 Seriola lalandi dorsalis
GATGCAGGAGTTGTCAGTGATGTATCGAGCCGCCCAAGAGAAACTGAAGACGGTGTCTGGAGGGAAGAAGAGAGCGAGGGCGAAACGAGACGAGTAGACGACACGTTCTAACTGCTGCTTCTGATGGACAGACAAGACTGAGAGACAGACAGACAGACAGACAGACAGACAGACAGACAGACAGACAGAGGTCAGTCCATGTGTGCAGCCTCCTCTGTTTAATTTGAGTGTTTGTTAACAGACAACTAACTGGTTAACTAACTAACTGTGATTAAAACAGTTCAAACATCATCTCTGATCTTCTGTTCAACAAGACACACAGACACACACACACACACACACACACACACACACAGTATCTAATAATAACCTGAGTGTGTGTGTGTGTGTCAGCAGAGAGGGCGCTGTCCCTGGTCAGCCAATCAGATGAGCTGGAGATGACATCATCATCTACAGCGACACACATGTGGAAGAGGCTTTGTCTGCAACATACACACACACACACACACACACACACACTAAACTCTGCAGGAGGAGGAAGTAGTCATCACCTCATCAAAGTAAAATCCTCTGGAGTCTCTAAAAAATTGTAAAATTTTTATTTTCATAAAAATTTAACAATTTAAAACTGTTGGATCAATAACATGAGCAATAATCGATCAGAGTAAATCAATAACAGTGTTTTTAAAGTCACTGACATCACAGCAGCTGATGTGATCCTCCTGCCCCCCCCTGTGGTCAAACTACGTTACTGCAGCTCAGTCCAGGTCGTGTGTGTGTGTGTGTGTGTGTGTGTGTGTGTGTGTGTGTGTGTGTGTGTGTGTGTGTGTGTGTGTGTTAGAAATCCTATGCTCCCCATCCTTCTCCTACTCAGCCCCATCCATCCATGCTGCTCCACTTCTTGTTCTCTC
>NW_019430981.1:0-942 GCF_002814215.2 Seriola lalandi dorsalis
TTGTTCTCTTTGGCTGTTGCTGTTTCAGAATTAACTGTATCTATTACGGGGCGTTTACAACCTGCAGTGTTGCCATCTTAGTATGAGGACCAGAGATGTCACAGGAAAAGTAATAAAGCATTTCCTTAATTTCATATTTTAATAGGCTTTAAAAACAGGAATTGTAAAAAGAATTTATAATTGATGATTACCCCATCAATAAATGTCTACAACAGACTTTAATAGAATCTGATTATAAACAGATATTAGGACATTTTATTAATCTACACTATTTTTCAGCAATTATAACTTCAGTGTATGTTTTACTTATTTCAACTACAATATAGTGTTTTACAAACTAATTATGAACAGTTTATAAATACTAAAAAGGTAAAGAGTTATAATCAGTAAAGTGGTACCAAAACTAACTTAATTTAAAAGATTAGTTTGTGCCACATGATATTAGTTATTAAGTCCTTTAAGTTATTCATTATCAATGATCAAACCAGGGGGATTGGCTCCTGACAGAGGTATGTTTGTTTTTCAGAGTGCAGCACAGACTAACATTTACATAACAAGTAAAGACATTTTCTACTTAGAGGCACATAATCTAAATCTGTTTAGCAGCAATGTGTCAATGTATGAAATGTGTCCAGACTTTGCATCCAGAGTTGAGTTGTTTACAGATTTAAAGACAGATTTTTGGGACTTGAAAGTAAATCAGTGGAGACTCACCCATGCTGTGTGTCTGCTGGATCCGTCTGCACCTTGGACCTGGTTCCTGGCTGCTCTTATAAACCCTGCAGCTTTCTTTGCGTGAGAAACATGGTTAGATTACATATCAGATGGAGCAAATGTGTCTGAGAGACACAACCACACACTGGAGACAGAAAAAAAAAAAAGTCTGCTGTCAAACTGTAGGACCGGTTTAGTTCCTGGTATAGAAATGGAGGAGTGTGTGTG
>NW_019430982.1:0-774 GCF_002814215.2 Seriola lalandi dorsalis
TTTGGTGTGAAATAACACAAAAAACAACATTTTGCAAGGGGTGAAGATTATGTCTGAAAATAAAAGCAAAAGGGTTCAACAGAAGGTGGTATACGTGTTCTTATGGCTAAAATTGTCAATAATAATGTATAATCTAGACTCAGTGAGGAACTGGTAACACATTTTTGATTCTGTGAAGTCTCATTTTTTGGCGTTATTATCACTTTTTTTTTTTACTGGCAATTGAAAAACACACTGGAAGATTATATAAGGATCAGGGGGAGGCAAGATGGGGATACAGAGGCTGAATGGTATGAATGTATGACAGCATAGAAAAAGGAGCTCAGCCTGGGAGAAAGTGAGAGGAGGTGTTTAGAAGTCTCCCATCCACAAGGTTGCACCGTAATGTTTTCCGTTTATCTCTCCGCAACCCTGACTATTACCTAAATCTGCAGTCTCACCACCCTTTGTCACTTCCACCGCACTCTCCTTGCTATCTCCACTTCACTCCTTCCTCTCTATTTCCTCTCTGTTCACGTTCAAGCTCCAACCTCCCTGCTTGCTTTTCCTGACCTTCCTTGTCCCATTTCATCTCAACCTGCTAGTCGACACCTCTGCCCGCTCTTCGGCTTTCTGAAAACCTTGTTAAGCGTACAGACGAGCCTTTGAGCAGTGAACGTGGCTTTACAGACAATCTCATACCTCCAGTTTCGTCTCTTTGTTCCTCCAGTGCCAAAAGAAAAGATGTAAGAGCTGTATTACTTCACGTCCGCAACATCTGTTAAGAGAAAACTT
>NW_019430983.1:0-757 GCF_002814215.2 Seriola lalandi dorsalis
TGCAGACAAGGGTCAGAAATTTACTGGAGTTTGGGAAACATGGGCTTCAATACAGTAATTGAATTTCCTCATATTTAATTAATCACATGAATAATTACACTCAGAGCGGTTTATTAGGAACACCATACTAATACTGGGCGAGCCTCTGCTCTCCAAACAGCCTCAGTTCTTCATGGATTCCATAAGATGTTGGAAAGATTCCTTTGAGATTCTGCTCCATGTAGCTTGAACCCACCAGGCTCATTAAGCCTGTGCAGCCTCAGATTTCTGTTCTTGGTGACAGGAGTGGATCCAGACATGGTCCTCTGCTGTTGAAGCCCATTCACCTAAAGGTTCAATGTGTTCCTCACGGTTATAAAAAGGCGTTATTTTTAGATTAGATTAGATTAGATTAGATTCAACTTTATTGTCATTGCACAGAGTACACGTACTAAGACAACGAAATGCAGTTAGTATCTAACCAGAAGTGCAAAAGAGCAGTTAACTGAGTCACCGTAGCCTTTTCTATCAGTTCCAACTAGTCTGGCCATCCTCCTCTGACCTCTCTCTCATCTACAAGGCGTTTTTAAGTTTTTACAGTACTGCCACTCACTAAATATTTTTGGCTCCATTCTGAGTAAAAATTCTACGGTCTGTTGTTCATGAAAATCCCAGGAGATCCGCAGTTTCAGAAATACTCACACCAGCCCATCTGGGACCAACAATCATGTCAAAGTCACTGAGATCACATTTTTTCTCATTCTGGTGTTTGATGTGA
>NW_019430984.1:0-907 GCF_002814215.2 Seriola lalandi dorsalis
GTGTTGGAGCTCAGTCAGCAGGTCGAGGACCTGGATCTGTACTAACGTATACATACACAGCTCTATACTTTATGTGTGTGTCTGTGTTTCTACAGGTCAAAACATTACATCACAGAGCTGTTTGATTAAATATAAATAACCTTGAGTTCTGGTTGTTAGTGGTTTAGCCACCAGTCCTCTGGGAGGACAAGAATCAATTACTTCATTGATAAATTTATCAATCTCATCTCAGAAGCCATGACTTCTCGATTCAATGGATCTCCAGTCTCTACATGAAAAGAACACAACAGGACAAAGACTGGGTGTAAATAAAGGAGTTTATTAACTAAACCACTATCTACAGAGTAAATGCAAGGTGTAATAATCATAGACTCCACTACATTTCTATGAAGCACTCTTACTTTGAAGCAGAGCTTTTAGTCAGTGAATGTATTTTCTTTCATTTTGAAAATGTGACCATACACTGAGTTAGGGTTAGAGTTATCACAGCCAACTCTTCCACTGTCAGTCATGTTTGAACCTGTCAGTGTCCTAACAATGACGACCTTAGATAAAGATGAGGCAGAAGATTCTTCACCAGAGACCATGGTCTGATCTGAAGTCTGTGTTTGAAACTTTAGAAATAAAGAAAGATTCATTTAGTTTTAATGTTTGCCTTGTTTACCACGACCAAACTTCATCACTGACTTAAAAAAAAAATGAAAACAGCAATGGCTCCTTAAGTTGATTGAGTTGTGTTTTTATGTTTAAAATCTTTTTATTCTACAGGTTCTACAGTCAGTCAGTCAGTCAGTCAGTCAGCCAGTCAGTCAGTAGGTTGTTTCAGAGTCATCAGGTTCTGTAAATGTGGAACAATACAACAATGTGTTCACATAAACGTACCCCTTGAATACTTCAGTATTTTTAA
>NW_019430985.1:0-942 GCF_002814215.2 Seriola lalandi dorsalis
TTGCTCTAGGCTGAGAAACACTGCACTGTCCAGCTGAGTACATTAATATTAACAATCTAATATTGGGATATCTAATAATTTTACATTTACATTTACTCATCTGTCAGATGCTTTTATCCAAAGTGAAGGAGATGAGGTAAAGAGGTGCAGGTAAAGTTCACAGTAAGAGCTCGTTAGACATGTGAGGGTGTCAGAGGTGTTAGAGGAGTTGCTCTCTGAAGAGAGGAGTCTTCAGCAGATTCCTGAAGACAGAGAGTGACGCTCTGCTCTGATACTTTAGACTTTAGTAGCTTGTTCCACCATCAGGGAACCACAGACCAGAACAGACTGGACTGAGACTGTCTTGTGTGCCGGACCACATTGCTTGCTGAATGACTGAGTTCAGGTAGATGGAGCAGACCCAGAAGTCACTCTGAAGGCGGCATTAATGACTTGACTTTGATTCAGGAGGTCATGGGTAGCCAGTGGAGGTCAACGAGTAGCATGTGACATGTGACCTTTTAGGCACAGTAATTTTACTGTTGATACTTTCAATACATTTAGCATTTAGACGTATGTGTTTCTAATTCTAATGCAGTATTTCTACACTGTACTTTTACTTAGCTGATTACAACCAGCAGCTTTAATCATCTGAGTATAACCAGTAGCTGTAATCAGCTGATTACAACCAGCAGCTTCCATCAGCTCATCAGCTCACTGAACACAGATCTGTGTGACTTCATCTTCAGTGACCATCAGTTAAACATGTAAACAGACTCTTTCAGCTGAGACACATCATCATAACTCTTGTAATAATTTATGTGTGAGGATGAATGAGAGTGAAACACTATATTAACACTAAACTGTATAACCTTTCATTGTCACAGTAAGTCATGTGTCTGGAGACTGTATGGGACTGTTTGAAACCAGTTGGATGTTGTGAGGGTGTAAGGTCAAGACAGA
>NW_019430986.1:0-775 GCF_002814215.2 Seriola lalandi dorsalis
AACTCTATAAGCAAAAGAACAATACCGATACTCACAGATCTGATGACTTTCTATCTGACTTACTTTTTTTTTTTGTCACAAGTGAATACATTCTGATGATCCTACTTTACTGGGCTTTGTTAATGTTAAGCTGATACTAAATTAACTCTGAACTTTCCTCCAGAGAAGGAAAGGGATTAAACGTCCTGAACTGCTGGATAGCCTTGACTAGAAAAATGTGACTACATATAAAATGATGATATACTTTATATAACACAGAGGAAGGAAAGCAATAATCTCTAATTACTAATAAAGGTCTGCTACTTTCTATAGCTGAGGTAAAATGTTCAGAGAATTTACAGAAGAACCACATGTGGACTGGAAATAATATACATTTTTCATCCAGTCAGTCGACTTGGTTCATTTTATTTTGATTGATCCTGTGTGTGAATGGGTGCTTGTCGTTTCTGAGTTTGTTGCCAGTGATAATTTGCTGAGAGAAGTGGAGCGTGTCTGTGATGGTGTTTTCGAGTGTGTATCTGTGTTGGTGAGAAAGTAAATGAACCTGTCTCGACATGAAGGTGAGATGAAGGTGTTTGTATCTGACACGTGTCATGGTGCAGGATGTTCGCCCTGCAGATGGAAGAATAATGGAAAACAGTGGTGGATCAATAGGCAGGATGACCTGGACACGCTCCAGCTATAAGAGCAGCAGGCACGGTTGATGTGTTCTTGGAAATTGTAATTACTTATGTGTGTTTGAACCTGTGGACGTGGTCAGGTTTCTGGAGATTTT
>NW_019430987.1:0-890 GCF_002814215.2 Seriola lalandi dorsalis
GCACCTGCGCTCCTGTATATGTGTCTTCAGTAAATGATCATTTTACAGTGGGAAAATTAGCTCAAATATTTTCTGAGTAAAAGCTCATCTTGCCAACGCGGGGGAAATAGTTTGGCAGCAGTTTCAAAGAGTGGGATGTAAAACACCAGTGGATGTTTATTTAGTGTTCGGGTGGAGTCCAGAGATTCTCGATCATAACAGAAAACACCTGCTTGCACCTGCCACGAAGCCCATTTTTCTTCCTCTTGTTTCTTCTTCATTTAGCGTGTTTGACAGGTAGATCAATGGTGTTGTGAAGGGATTCATAATGAGCTGTCTCCTCATGTTTTAAAAGCTAATAAAGCCGCTCTCATGATTACTCATCAGGAAGATAAAACTTTATTAGAAAGTAGTTCTCAAAGAGCGAGTTAAGGATATTATTCTAATGTTTTATTTTGATACATGAAAACCATGGTTTTATTATTTGTGGTTTGTGGATTGGACACATCTGACACACTTTGACTGAAACTGTGAGGGTTCAAAAAGTTCCAGCTAACGGGAGGTCTGGCCTTGCAGAAATGCATTTTGGGACTATATTACTTGTAATCACCAATGTGCTTATGTCATAATGTGGTGTTCTCAATCAGTTTGTTTCCAAAAGGTGGATGTCCTTTATTTTCCCTACAGTGGCAGTGCACCTGAATGCACCGTGAGGAGCTTGAGGTGACAGGTGAATTTAATGAACTAATTAGTGTGAAGTGGTGTGGCTTGAAAAACTGATTTTTCAGACAGTGTGTGAGGAGGCTGAGAGGAGGAAGCTGCTGTGCTGGACTGTGTGGTGCTGGGCTGTGTTGGGCAGAAGAGGACTCCCCTACTTACCTGGAACCCCCCACTTAGAGGATTGTTGGCAC
>NW_019430989.1:0-821 GCF_002814215.2 Seriola lalandi dorsalis
AAAAAAAAAAGGGAGTGATTAAACGGAGAACAGGGCGACTTCAGCGTCTCTCATAAGTCACTTGTCAATCTGACACCTTTTTTAATCTTGACAAGATCACAATCGTTTCTGAGAAAATGTAGGAGGCAGAGACATGTTTAATCAATGAGCATCACAGTCCTCACAGACACACTGTCCAACACACACCGTCTCAAACATCAAACTTCACCCTGAAGTCTCCTGTTTTACTGCAGCTTCTGATGTGAGATCTGCAACTGACAAAAAAATTAATAAATCACATGAAAATTGTGGTAAAAAGTAAGAAAAGTGAAAAGCTTGTGTCAGAATGTCAGAGAGCATGGCTCAGTGTTGTTTCCCTCTCCCTCTCTCAGAGGACACAGTGTTCATGGACTCTGAGGACGAGAGGCAGGAGTACGTCCTCAACGATGTTGGACGGATCTACTACGGCACAGAGAATCAGATCGGAGTGAGGACCTGGAACTACGGCCAGGTGAGCAGCATCAGCGTGTTCAACTGAGAAGCAGAAACCGTCTGACTCTCCCTCACCTCCCTCCTCTCCCTCACCTCCTCCTCTCCCTCACCTCCCTCACCTCCCTCTCCTCCTCTGCTCTGTTCAGTGTGACGACGGGATCCTGGCCGCCTGCCTCTTCGTGCTGGAGAAGAGTGGAACTCCTCCGTCTGGCTGGGGAGACCCGGTGAACGTGGTGCGGATCATCTCAGCCATGGTGAGGCCGACTACACCTGATCCACCTACGTTTTACATTTCTCTTCCTGTAATCACAACAACTGTCTGTCTTTTCTTTCACAAAGGACAGACAGGC
>NW_019430990.1:0-747 GCF_002814215.2 Seriola lalandi dorsalis
GCACTGGCATGAAAGACTTCTGAAGGAGATTACCTCCATCATATATTTCATGGGTCAGGGCATGGCCTTAGATAGCAATGACCAACGAACAGCAAACTGTACAAATTACTGGAATTACAGGTTCAGGATTGTCCTGAAATCTACCAGTGGTTAGCTGACAGAAACTACATTATCATGACATTACCATTGAACTGATTCATTTCTCGTTCAGTATTATGCCAGGTGATTTCGCCTATTCGCGAGGGGTTCTATGCAATATTAGCAGACGAGACCAGAGACATTTCAAATAAAGAACAGCTGGAGCTTCTATTCCGCTGGGTTGATGACAGCTACATCCCTCATGAGGATTTCATTGGTTTATTTGAATTACCCAAGACCGACACTTCCACCATCCTCACTGCACTGAAGGACATCCTCATCTGCTGCAACATTTTGCCCAGTATGTGCCGGCGACAGGCATACGATGGGGCTACAAATATATCTGGTCATTTGAATGGACTTGCAGCAAGCTTTAAACGGGACCATCCTGCTGCCATTTACTGTATGTCCATTGCTTTGCGCATTGTCTTAATTTATGTTTGCAAGAAAAAGTGCGGTGTCATCAGAGATGCGCTAGACTTCGTGCAAGATGTGCTACAGGTTGTAAAGCAGTCCCCTAAACAATACCACCAATTCCAAATCTTAAAAAATGAAATGGCCCCAGGCAGTTATAACCTGCATACTCTCTGCCCGACACGATGGATGGTG
>NW_019430991.1:0-837 GCF_002814215.2 Seriola lalandi dorsalis
CAGATTTAAATGTGTCGGAGTATGATTGGGTCGATGGCCGAGGAACGAGCGCAACCGATTGGCTGCTGACAAAACGGTTTGTTTTAGAGGCTAAATTCTTGTCGACATTCGATCTTCTGCAGAAGTTTATTGACCACTCCTCCTGTGGTGCAGCCAGCACACACCTGTACACGACACATGATGCAGGTGTTTGATCCGATGAATCATTAAAAACACACAGATAAATGAGATTTAGAGACGTCACTGTGAATGACCATGACGATGACCCTGAACACAACACCTCACAGGAGAGGGGAAACCTAACACCTGGTCAATCCAGAAGGAAACGTCCGGAGGATTTAAAAGAAGCATCTGTGAGGAAGCAGAACTCGCTGGATCTCCTGAAGACGAGTCCCGATCAGGCAGCTCCAGGTCGGACGGTCGATCGAGGGGAAAACTTCAACGTTCAATGTTCAGAAAACTAAAGAAATGACTCAGTCGACCTCCCCGACTGTAACTAAGGGCCTGTGGAGATGCTTGAACGAAAGAACGAGAAGTGGATTGTTTCTTTAGCAGATGACGGAGGAGAGGAGAGGAGGTCAGCGTCCATCCCCTCCCTTCAGTAAACGTTGACTGCAGTGCTCAGCAGCTCTTCATCACGCTCTTCATCACGCTCTTCCTCCATCGACGAACAGATGCGTCTCTTTTATTGAGGCGTTCGCTGTAATTGATGTGCGACGGCCTCCAGCTCGTGTTGTGTTCGTGGTCTCTGCTGTAAATCAGACAATAAAGATCTCTGGACAAAGGTGCAAATATGAAGAAATGAGAGAATGAAGGTGAAGTTAACACGGACCTGTC
>NW_019430992.1:0-860 GCF_002814215.2 Seriola lalandi dorsalis
TTATTTAAAAGAAAGGTTGATTGCAGGCTGTGATCAGTGGAGGACTGTTTAATTAACACCACTTTATTTTTTATTATAAGTTTGTTTATTTAAATCACAATAAAAATAGAAATGTGATTATCTTTTATCTTTTAGACAAAATGTTCTGGTCTTTCTGGAGTCAGAGAAAATATTAAACATTTGTTTTAAATTTTGTCATAATTGCAGCGTGAAGTCTTGAGTAATTCCTGAAAAATGTTTTGTGAGGTCACTGTGACCTTGACCTTTGACCTTAAGCCACTAAAGTCTAACAAGTTCAAGTTCCTTGAGTCCAGGTGAATGTTTGTGTCAAATTTGAAGAAGTTCCTTCAAGGCGTAACTGAGACATTTTGTCCAGGAAACGATCGTTGCAGATTTAATCACCACAGCAGTAGACCTGAAGACTGAAGTCGAGGCTCAGCTTGGGCTGTCACAGGAAATAATAAAACATTTCCTTAATTTCATATTTTTACTCATTTAAAAATAGAAAACCCTATGGATATGATATGATTGGTTAGCTCTCCAACCAATCACAGAGCTTGTTACATCCCATGGCCAATTGGGATTTTTTAGCCTGGTTTTACCATGGAAAAGCTAAAGGAGAAGCTACATGGCTAAGCTAACCGCTTAGCTAACAGGAAAAGGAAATGCTAATTGAAGAGGGAATCCAGGTATTTAATCAAATTTTTAAAATGTCTTTTCAAATTCTATTATTTATTCATGTATTTTCCAATCATGTTTTCATACACATGGTTTATTTAATGAGTCTGAAGTGTGAACTGATGGATTAATCGTTAACATTAGTCGTTAATTCGACGTGTTTCATAAATTGCGACGTTGTT
>NW_019430993.1:0-953 GCF_002814215.2 Seriola lalandi dorsalis
ACTTTCAAATGAAAAAAGAGATGACAAGAAAAGGCCATAGAAAACTCAACCCCTTGTCCTTTACGCAAATGCAGAGGGGGAATAATCCATGGCCTATTTGTGTTTTTCAATTCTTTATCACTAGACTTAACAACTGTCCTGTTGTTTGGAGTACAATAGGAAATATATCTGTTTTTATGTCTTTATGTATCTATATACAGGGTGAATGTGCCTGTGTTCAGATATCTGAATTGCTAGCAGCCTATCAAATAAGACTAAATCTCTTCAGTCCTTTAGTCTGCTCAAGGTGACAGGTGGAATTGAAATGCAATGCCAAGGAAATGAAATTCATATATGACGACATGAGAAGTTATAATAAAGGAAAGCTATAAAAAAAGAATTATTTCAGTGACAGCTCCTTGTACATGGTCCAAATAATATATTTCTTTTTGCTGTTTTGCTGATGACACCCTAATTTACTTACATTTAAAGCAGAATAACTTCAAACTAACAGGCCCCAATAACTGCCTCCAGGGCATACTATTTACTCATGAATGAAAGAAAATCAGTTTCAGGATAGATAATATTTCATTCAGTAAAGAGTTAGTGAAGGGGGAAAAATGCTTTCTAACTCTTAAAGCTCTCAAACTGACAACTGCTAGCTGTCAACTGTCACCAGTGGGACAATGATTTCACAAAACATATTTGTACCACCAAATCCTGTCTCAAAACTGTCTGCAAATTATGGCTCTTTTCTGGAACAATTTATACTTGGACAGAGGAGGATTTAATTGAAGTGGATGATGCAACACAGCTAATAAAGTAAGCTACAATGGCCTTGTCCATTTTGCATTCTCTGGCTCTTCAGTCTTCCTATGGTCAGCACTGCCAGGAAGACTTCCTGTCGGTCAACAGCAACGTGACGAATTGGGTGGATTTACTTCATTTACATGAATTAATTGATTTTGCCGCAA
>NW_019430994.1:0-805 GCF_002814215.2 Seriola lalandi dorsalis
AACATTTATATTAACTCTTAACTTGAGTCGGTTTACACTCCCTTACAGAAGTGCAACAGACATAGCCACCGCATAGTTCAGATTTTCTGTCTGCATGCTCTTTAACAGTTGCTGTACTCCACCTTTAAGAAATAGTTTATGGCAGAAAAACAGCTGTTGTATTTACTGCTGTCTAAATTCATCTTACTGTTGTCTAAATTTGCTTTTAGTTTATCATAATTTGTTTATTATATTTGTTTATAATATATTATGTGTTACACAGGAATGTAGTAGTGTAGAGCCACAACATTCAAAAACCAGCAGAGTTGCTTTTAAACAAGTAAAACAACAGTGTTTTTTGAGGAAATCTGAGCCATTTTTATGATGTTTTTCCTCCCCTTTAGGAACAGTAAAAAGAAAAAAGAAGAAAAAAAAAAGGTGAATCATTTCTAGATCCCAAACTAGGTTACATGCCTTTGACACTAATACTGTATGGTCTTTTTTAATTTCTTTCATATCATTCAGTCCAATGTAGACAGATGTTTGAATCAAAAACTTTTTGCATTCTCAAATGCATGTTCTTTTGATATAAAAATGAGTTCAGTGGCAGAGGCAGATATAGCCTTCAGAAGGGAGAAGTGCCAAGTACCAATCAAAACAAAAAGGAGGCTGTGTCCTGGGCGCGTTTCTATTATTCATCTTTAACAAATGAACAGGTAAAAACATACCTATTTGTTAAGAAAGGTAACATTTTATTAAATGTCCTTCTTTTAAGATA
Organism: Seriola lalandi dorsalis; assembly: GCF_002814215.2. Classification (NCBI taxonomy): domain Eukaryota; kingdom Metazoa; phylum Chordata; class Actinopteri; order Carangiformes; family Carangidae; genus Seriola; species Seriola lalandi. Next base: position 758 of record NW_019430994.1, read on the forward strand.
GAGTTGTATAAGCAAATGACAGAATTACCCAATAAGCAAACTATGACA
>NW_019430995.1:0-778 GCF_002814215.2 Seriola lalandi dorsalis
TGTGTCCTTTTTACATTTACTGTCACAAAGGGATGCCAAAAACGATAATTGATTAATCAGTAATGTGAATAATTATCATCCTTGGGCCATTTTGAATGAGGGGTTTGCTTTGCCCATAAAGCACATACAGTGTCACTATGAGATCAATGAAAGTTGTTGAAATCTGGAATAAAATTTTCAGCTTCAGAGTGTTTTGGTCCCCTGTTTAAACCATGGTTATAAAACATGTGTGGGAAGAACAATCAGATTTTAACCACGATTTTTACCTGCAGCCATTTTGTGTAATGAAATGGGCACACACAGGCCACATCAATCATAGTGACAGCCATGTTGGAAACTACCCTGATTCAAGCAGATTCCTTTGAGGACACCTGCATGTTTGTGTTCATACGTGTGTTCATGTGTGTGTTAACCCGTTAACTGCTCGGAAATTGAATATTTTTCTGCTCTGCATGTGCAGGGATCCCATCTATTAACTGTAGTTCATAGAGACACTCAGTGACACACACACCTGTTGTACAGTCATGACCCGGGGTTTTGTGTGTGTGTGTCTGTGTGAAAGGCTGAGAAAAAGGTGGAGAGACTGAGGAGTGGAGAAAAGGGGATAGGAAGATGTCAGCCACATACTGTGAATGATTTCTTACTTAAACTTGGCAAATTTCCTCTTACAGTATATCCACTCATGTCATGCTGTGTGTGTGTGTGTGTGTGTGTGTGTGTGTGTGTTTTGTTTTTTCTCCCAGGAGAGGGGGAGGACAGAGTGAGCGAGTGATCGTTT
>NW_019430996.1:0-691 GCF_002814215.2 Seriola lalandi dorsalis
CTGCATCTATTTCTTACCTTGCACCAACAATTCTGCTAAAAAATATTGGCAAGACACTAGAAAAAAGCAGATTACCAGTTTAAAGTTTTAGTTGTTTCATTGATTTTGTTGTGAGGTGTAAAAATTCAGACATTTGTTCCTGCAGAGATTGAGATGCTGGTGGACGACCCCAAAGATTATGAAGAGCTGCATGAGATGGCTCTGGACCAGGAGCTGTGTATCCACATCACTGAGGACATGTTGACGATGTCCCCTGATCAGACCAACGGATACTCTGGTACAGACTGTGTTTTCATATTGTCACTAAAAGCATGTCGACTTCATTTACTCCTCTAGAGCAACATTTAGTGTCTGGAGAAGTAAAATCAAATTTGACTGATAGTTTTCCAGCAAGGGTAATAAAGAGAAGGAGAAGAACAAGATTTAAAGCCAGAGTGTTGGACATCTTATTCAGCAAACAACATTAAAAAAGCATAAGGCGGGGCGTCGTGTAGCGTAGTGGTCTAAGCAGGCGCCCCATGTGTAGAGGCTACAGTCCTCGCTGCAGTTGGCCCCGGTTCGAATCCCGCATCGGACGGCCTTTCGCTGCATGTCATTTCCCCTCTCTGCCTCCCTGTTTCCTGTCTCTCTCCACTATACTATCAAATAAAGGCATAAAAAAGCCCAAAAAATATACTTAAAAAAAAAAAAA
>NW_019430997.1:0-938 GCF_002814215.2 Seriola lalandi dorsalis
ACTGCGGGTGAGTTGTCTCGAGCCAGACACATTATCATTAGAACAGCTCAGGCCGACATCTACACAAAGGAGTGTGTAGCCCTCGAACATGGGCATGCTGTAACCAAAGACAGTTCTCTTCAGAAGCTCAGACCTGTTCTTCAAGACGATCTGATCTGTGTTGGCGGCAGATTGAAACACGCAGACTTGAGCTCGTTGGAAAAGAACCCCGTTATCTTGCCCAAGAACAGTCATGTCTCTCTGCTGTTGGTGCGACAATACCATGAAGATGTATCAGGGCCGTCATCTCACTGAAGGGGCCCTCAGAGCAGCAGGCTTCTGGATTGTAGGCGGAAGGCGACTTATTGCTTCCGTCCTACACAAATGTGTTGTGTGCCGAAAGTTGAGACGAAGAACAGAGGTACAACTAATGGCTGACTTACCTCCAGAACGTTTACACATATGTCCACCCTTCACTTATGTTGGTGTGGACGTCTTCGGACCTTGGCAAGTCGTCTCCAGGCGTACACGAGGTGGACAGGCACAAAGCAAGAGATGGGCAATGCTTTTCTGCTGCATGAGTTCTCGGGCAGTGCATATTGAGATCATCAACTCCTTGGATACATCCAGCGTTAATGCATTGAGACGTTTCTTCGCTATACGAGGACCGGCAAGGCAGATAAGGTCAGACTGTGGAACAAACTTCAGAGCTGCTGCAAAGGAACTGGGACTGAGCCAAACACAACCTGATGTCACAGTGCAAAACTTCTTGAGTCAGCAGGGGTGCTCATGGGTGTTCAATCCTCCTCACGCATCTCACATGGGGGGATCATGGGAACGCATGATAGGACTGTCAAGACGGATCCTAGATGCCATCCTGCTACAAGAGAACATCCAACTTACCCATGACGTTCTGTGCACACTCATGATGGAAGTGGCTGCAATAATAAATGCCAGAC
>NW_019430997.1:2033-2360 GCF_002814215.2 Seriola lalandi dorsalis
ACAAAGTTAAAAAGAAATAGATGCTATCGCTAACTCGTTCATGCTATTGTTAGCTTGCAGAATGCTAGCGAGTCAGTGTGATTTCTCGTCAGTCAGTTAGCTGTCAGACAGTTGTATAGCTGATGTTATGTGTATGGAAACTAGGATGTTACTAATTTAGGTATTCTGTTGTTTTTTCCTAGTTTCACTCTCTTACTCTAGACTCTGTGTCTATCACCAGTTGGATCCAGTTCAGCGTGAAGAGTGAAATAAATCATCAAAACAAGATTCAGGCATTCTTCTCGTTTATGGATTAAAGAGAGTTTAGCTGACTGTATAGTTGGAGTT
>NW_019430998.1:0-875 GCF_002814215.2 Seriola lalandi dorsalis
GACCTTTTATGCTGTAATATACTATGATGTTTTTTTGAGGTTTTATGCCATACTATACTATGACGTTTTTTGACATTTTTATGCAATAATATACCATGATGTTTTTTTTAGCATTTTTATGCTTTACTATACTATGTTGTCTTATGCCTTACCATACTATGACGTTTTTATGACCTTTTATGCCTTAATAAACAGTGATGTTTTTTTTTTTATATTTTATGCCATACTATACTATGACGTTTTTTTTTTTGCATTTTTAAGCCTTACTATACTATGTCGTTTTATTCCTTACCATACTATGACGTTTTTATGACCTTTTATGCCTTAATATACAGTGATGTTTTTTTGAGGTTTTATACCATACTATACTATGACGTTTTTGGCATTTTTTTACTTTACTATACTATGATGTTTTTTGGCATTATTATACCTTACTATACTATGTCGTTTTATGCCTTACCATACTATGACGTTTTTATGACCTTTTATGCCTTACTATACTATGATCTTTTAATGACATTTTATGTCATACTATACCATGATGTTTTTATGCCATAATATACTATGATGTTTTTACTTCATTTTATGCCTCACTATACCATGATTTTTCTATTTTATGTCTTATTATACTATGACATTCTTGACGTTTTCATGCCTTATCATACTATGATGTTTTTATGCCTTATTATATTATGACTTTTTATGTCTTACTATAGTAAAACTTATTTATGCCTTCGTATACTATGACTTAGAACATACTATATGTGACATATATGTCCCTATCGCAAGAGTGATGTTCCTATATGTGTTACTTACAAGAGGATATATTATTATGACACATATACATCCTCTGGATATAATGAAGATATAAGTTT
>NW_019430999.1:0-1078 GCF_002814215.2 Seriola lalandi dorsalis
TGTTATGTAAAAACAGTTCCTGTCTTTTTGAGAGAGCAGAAGTTTTCCTCCGTTTTATAGTTTGAATCACATTTCTACGTGCAGGTATGAGAGAGCTGGGTGACTCAGAAAAAAGGTGCAATTTTGTCGAAAAAAGGTGGGTTTCTAAAGAAAATTCCAATGCATTTCTAATGCATTATTTATTCACAGTTTTTTGGGAATAACTTTGGGAAAAATTGGAATTTTAACACCAAAAGTCATAGCACCCCTTGCGGGATCAAGACGCACGTTTTGATGTATATATTACTGGGGTTTTCTGAAAGCTGCGGGACGAGTTACGCGCCGAAATTTGGCGGAAGAATAATAAACCCGAAACAGAAGATTAATATATGCCTCGGAGCTGAGCACCCGTGGCACTAATTATACACTGCAGTATTACTGATGGAGTAACTAGCTACATATGACAGCATTTAACCAGCATTTTACCCATACACCTCGTTTCCAGTTCAACCAGTGAAGACCATTTCTGTTTGAAACATTGTCATGACCATGTTGAAGAAAGAAACTGGGGAACAAGATGACAGTGCGCAGATATTTTCCATATCTTTTAGTGTAGATTATTATTACCTGGCCAGCACCTGCAAATGATTTACAGTTGTGGTTGTGCCTGATGATTGCCTTGCTAAAGTGAAAGCATCTTATGAACTAGTACAAAGACGCTCAGCAAAAACAACCCTTAATACTATGGCCTCAGTTTACTACTATTATGTTTGTTTGTGTTGGAGGCCAAATCAAAAACAGGTACATGTGTTTTTAAGTGTAATACAGGAGCATCATGGATATAAAGGATCGTATAACTACATTTTATTACCTATATTACTTTATGATATACTGTTGTTGACCCCAGACAGTGAATAAATATGGTCTGGGTGGAGATGTATGTATATTTGTACAGTTAAAACTCCAGGACCTGCCCTGTTGGCTGAAGCTGGGGCAAATGGCGCCAATGATGGATGAAGATAATCTGAAATACCTGTCACACTGTACATTGTTTCTACTGCAGACAACAGCAGTTTGACGTGTGTCACTTTGTCCCAGG
>NW_019431000.1:0-985 GCF_002814215.2 Seriola lalandi dorsalis
TCGCCAAGATTAGATGATGACAAAACACAATTGCCAGCACTGTGATACTTCATTTGAATATTGCGGTGTTGATACGGCATTAACTGCCAGGCAGACACCAGACAAACTGCTAAATATTTGAACATGATGAATATCTACAAACTGCTCTTCACATTAATGTCAGATTCACAGAAAAAAGGACTCGCTCTCCAAACATATTAGCATTTACTTGACATCTGCATTAAGCTATTTAAAAACAACTTGATTATTTTACCCTATATCGCATATAGAATGTAGAAGAAATAAGGCAATGGATCACTGCCTTTGGAGTCTAACAACAACAACAACAACAACAACAACAACAACAACAACAGCAACAACAACAACAACAACAAAGCAACAACAACAAAAGCAACAACAACAACAACAACAACAACAACAGCAACAACAACAACAGCAACAACAACAACAACAACAACAACGACAACAAAAAAGCAACAACAACAACAAAAGCAACAACAACAAAAACAACAGCAACAACAGCAACAACAACAGCAACAACAACAACAGCAACAACAACAACAACAACAACAACAACGACAACAAAAAAGCAACAACAACAACAAAAGCAACAACAACAAAAACAACAGCAACAACAGCAACAACAACAAACTGTTAAACTCAACTGGTCTTTCTACTCAGCCAAAGCAGGAATCAATCTGTTTTTATAGGGGGAGTTGGGCTCTATTTGGTTGACCATGCAGTGAGGCCGACCTAATTGGCATGTCAATATCTGTTACCAAGAAAACCACTATTTGTCTCACTCTCTGCTCAAACAAATCCTCTAGAATATAAAATGAGAAACAAACAAACAAACATAAAAAAAAGGCAAATAAAACCAGCGCCCCCTCCTCCTCCCTGAAATAAGCTGCTGTTTAAAACACAGTGTTGCATGGATGTGTATTGGAAAACAGGGGATGCTGAAAAACCTTGAGAGACATCTTAG
>NW_019431001.1:0-1110 GCF_002814215.2 Seriola lalandi dorsalis
TCCCGGTCCTCAGAAGGAGATGTACCTGTGCAGTCCCGACTGTCTGAATCATGTGGAGGTGGAGGACAGTCTGGCCAGTCAGAAGCCTGGAGCTCCTGACTGGAGGAGACTGATCCAGTGTCTGTTCTGTCAGGGGGATACGAATCCTCCTCAGCCTCAGGAGAAGCTTCACTCCCAGGATCATCTTCTACTGGTACCTGGTCCTGGTCTGGGACGTCCTCAGTTACCTGGTCCTGGTCTGGGACGTCCTCAGTTACATGGTCCTGGTCTGGGACGTCCTCAGTTAGCTGGTACTGATCTGGGATGTCCTCAGTTACCTGGTATTGGTCTGGGACGTCCTCAGTTACCTGGTCCTGGTCTGGGACGTCCTCAGTTACCTGGTATGGGTCTGGGACGTCCTCACTTACTTGGTCCTGGTCTGAGACGTCCTCAGTTACCTGGTATTGGTCTGGGACGTCCTCACTTACTTGGTCCTGGTCTGAGACGTCCTCAGTTACATGGTCCTGGTCTGAGATGTCCTCAATTAGCTGGTATGGGTCTGGGACGTCCTCAGTTACCTGGTCCTGGTCTGGGACGTCCTCAGTTACCTGGTCCTGCTCTGGGACGTCCTCAGTTAGCTGGTACTGATCTGGGATGTCCTCAGTTAGCTGGTCCTGGTATGGGACGTCCTCAGTTAGCTGGTCCTGGTCTGGGACGTCCTCAGTTACCTGGTACGGGTCTGGGACGTCCTCAGTTACCTGGTCCTGGTCTGGGACGTCCTCAGTTACCTGGTCCTGGTCTGGGACGTCCTCAGAGACTTCTGGGTCATGGGACATTTGTCTCTTTGAGGGAACCACTTTGAAAGTGGTGGTTCCCTTCCTCTGCAGAGGATCCTCCCACTCAGGCTCAGTGGGGAGTTTGGACTTGATAACAGAGTCCAGTTCAGCACAGAAACCCCCGGCCTCTGGACCCCTGTGAGTCCTGGACGTGAAGGAGACACTGTGTAACTTCGGGAAGGTGGCAGAGTTCCTCAAACGCCTCACCAGCGTTCCTTTGGACACAGAGGACGTCAGGACTTTGGCGAGAGACGTGCGGGCGTCAGAGAAGTCCTTCGCTCTAAACGAAGGCAGA
>NW_019431002.1:0-1125 GCF_002814215.2 Seriola lalandi dorsalis
CAGCAGCAGCAGCGGTGTTGTTGACACCAGACCACAGGCGCAGATATTGCCGCTCACACTTACAGATGTGGATGTGATTGTGCTGATCATGTGACCCGCCGTCTCTCTCGGAGCAGATGTTGTCTCTCTCTGTGACGCTCACCAGTTGTTTTCTCTGACTGTGTGTCAGTCCTCAGACGACTCGGCCGATCCCCGGCAGCTCAGTCACTCATCACTTGTAAATACATTTCATTTTGCCTGAGCAGATTAAGGAAAATTGAAAAAGGAGGAGTTATGAATAGTGAAACATCAACAGACAATAATTCTGCTTCGTGAATCCATTTAAAAAAACGTCTTTTTGTCATTCAGACACAGAAAAAGCTCCGATGCTCGTGTGATATTGCGCTCATGGCGGGATCACTGAACAGGTCTGCGGCGCTGCAGGTTCAGGGAGACAGAGACAGAGACGGATGTGTGACCAGAGTGGTTCATTACAAAGAGACAGAAAACGACCAGGAAGAGACGGGGAACAGCTCCAGAAATGCAAATGAGTACAGAGGTAAAAAAAAACTAACTACAAAGGGATACGAAACTAGAGAGGGACACAGAATGAGACATAAAATCACCTCAAAGAGTCAAACTGACCATAAAAAGACAAAAAAAACAACTGAGAGATTCAAAGCAACTACAAATAAATATAAAACAGCTGCACAGGTGTGGGGGGCGTTTTACATGTGAGAATGTCAGCAGGTGAATTTAACCCTCTGACTGCTGGTGTGTGACCAGGCTGATTTACAGAGTGTGACGTGAGTTGGGGGGTTGATGTAGTCGCAGGTTTGTTGTTATCAGTCTGTATCATCTGCAGCAGAAAACAGACTGAGCTGTGTGACCTCCGGGGTTTCCATCTTCCCCGACCAAGAACTTTGATACCGTTTATCTGAAGGTTCAATATTTTGCCGTCTCTGTTTGGATGCGGCGGCGGCGGCGGCTGCAGATATGTTTCCCCTGACATAATCAATTGGATCAGGGAGACGCTCAAACTCTGAGCGCTGTCACTTTTCTTCAGTTTGTCACTTGAGCACTTGTTAACAGCAGCATGAAAGTGACTCCCGCTGAACATCACACAAACAGCTGACACAGTCACGA
>NW_019431003.1:0-907 GCF_002814215.2 Seriola lalandi dorsalis
GAAGCATCGAGTGGGTTGTTCCACTGCAGCGAAACTAGACGGTCATTGGATAAATGCTGGGCTTTGTCCCGCCGATCGGACGCTCAGCGTCTCTGGGGGTCTATGGGACAGTGGGCTGGCCCGGACTCTCGGCTTCTGCATGATGATTGGATGATCTGTCTGAGGCTGAGTCCCTTTTTGATTGACAGCAAAATGAGCGAATCAGCGATCTTGAAGTAGAATTTGTCAAGTTTTTCATTACGTTGTTCAGAGTTGATCTGGAGACGTTACTGATCCTCAGCGAGTTTGTGTTTGTTAAAAACGACTAGCGTTGTGTTTGGCGACTCTCTTCTGTCACTCTGCGAATTTACATTTAAATAAACTGACACATTTTATGATCTAGGCCGAAAATGAGCTTCCCCCTCCTTATAGGACCAGCAGCCGCCACTGATTCAAATATGGAGCATCATTGGTATCCAGGTAGATTTGTGTTTCAAGAATTCACCCCCCTTGAGAAAATTCTATATTTAATACTTAATTTGTCCACTATATTTACAAGCTATTTGCAAACTGGGTCTGTCCTCCATTTGGTATTGTATGATGAGTTTATCAGAGCTTTTTCACTGGGAACAGTTGCCTGCTGTTGTTGAAAATCCCCCCCCTCACCACCACCAAAGGAGGTAGTCTGGGAGGGTTGCAACTAGGGCTGTCCCAAACGATTATTCTTTAAATCTAGCGATTATTTTTTCGATTATTCGACTAATCTAACGATTTTTTTTTTTAATTAACCTAACAGTAATTTCGCTGCACCAGGGTGTTTCCTCTTTATGTGCTCGTGCATGACTGTCGTGCTACAGTGATATGCCAGATGCACTTTGCAGAGTCTGCAGACTACCGCACTGTTGGTGTCAAGATTAAAGTATTCCCA
>NW_019431004.1:0-881 GCF_002814215.2 Seriola lalandi dorsalis
TGTCCAGACTCAACACGTAGGGCAGTATCTGGGTTATTTATATATGGTCCAAACCTGTGTTGTGTCTGCGTGCATGTTATGCAGTCACAGTTTAGTGTGTGTGATTCTACATGAAGTGATGGAACGTGTTTATTTGGCTGTTGTTAAAGATGATGGATCATTGTTGCCTCTGGAATTAACAACAGACCTGCAGGAATATTTGCATGGATCTTCTTGGAATAATAATTCCTGCTTAAATCCTCGACACCAAAGTATAATTCCTGCCTGAGTCTTACAGTCCCTGCGTACATGATGAGTTCTACAGTTTATTTTCAACATGTCAGTATCTGAACTGAAAGTTCTGACAGTCTTTTATAACTAGATCAGCAGTCATGTAAACATATGTGAATGTATGTGCTTGAATCTGTTTTATAGGTCAAAGCTTGACCAGACATGTCTGAGGTGTGGACATTAATAAATGGAGCTCATAGTTCATGCAAGCAGAAACATGAAGTCAGCGATGCCATCCAGATCACTTACATTACCTACTGTCGCCCATATGTTATTTAAAAGGGGGGATTTGTGGCAGAGTAGAGTAGAACAGAATTTCTGGAAAATTGTCTTTGTCTCACAATAACATAAAAAACAGCAGAACGAGATATCAGGGTTCAGAGTCTCAATCTGAGAAAATAAAGGATGACACCTATCTGTTGGGGTGTTTAGAGCTTTATCTCTTGTCCTGGCAGTACACAGCTCATTCAGCTTCATCTGGGGCCTTCAAATTATGTAGCTAGCAACGCCAACTATTCTAGAAAGCGTATTCCTCAGTCTGCGATTCAAATGACCAAACCGTGAAGTCAAGTGGGACGTTAAAGCGCTCTCAGGGATCTGCACCGAATGAC
>NW_019431005.1:0-997 GCF_002814215.2 Seriola lalandi dorsalis
CCAGCGCTGACTGTCGCCGGCGCGGAGGAATAATAACACGTGTTCCTTCATGCAGTTTTGTGTTCAGGGAATTAAAAACTCCTTGTATATGCTCCGGCTGGTCCTTGGGGCCCTGAATTGGCGGTCAGCTCAGACTCGGTGTAGTGGGTGTGAGGTATCTGCAGCTCCCTGTGAACAGCTCTGTCAGATATATTGCAAAGTTGTTTTGGCCAATCACCTTCGCTGCGATGTCAGAGCTTGTTTTTGCTCTTCACGCTCCAGTTGCTGCAACAAGCTCTTACGTTGAATGATAAGATGCTTTCAACCCAGCTGCTGTTTGTCATTTCTAGTGCGTGTCGGCTAACGTCAAAGCTCCTCAGCTTCCTGATTGAAAATGTGCATCGAAGGTCTGTGTGATCTGGACAGCATGCAGCACCCTCCGTCAGTCAGATATGGAAAAACTTACAGAGATTGAAAAGACTCCTGGAGGATCAGCACTGACCCGAATTCTTCATTTGTCGATGACAAACACGGTCCCGACACGGGACGGCGAGCAAACACACAACACGTCTGTAATTCAACATGTTCTCCTCCGCTGACTGCGGTTAGCTATGTTAGCTATGTTTTAATTGTTTGTACATGTCTACATGTCTGCTGCTGATTTCATGTTTGGTAATGATGCTCTCACAAAGATGGCTGTTCTTCACCAGGAATCATCACTAACACAGGATGCAAAGGAAAGTTGGGGGTCAAGTTTTTTTTTTTTTTTTCTTTTGTAACTTCCCTTCATAAAAGCTGTATCATGATTGTAAAAGTAAAGTTAAAAGTCATGTATTCAGAAGTATCAGCAAGAATATATACTGAAAACTTCATAAGTGAAAGTGTGAGTATGAGTGTTTTATTTGACCATGTGTATATTATTGTAATAATATTACAGCTTCATTGTAATGTTTTCAAGGTGCAGCTGATTTTAACCACATTGTAAATTTGTTGGGTAGTTTAGTTTATAAAAATACAT
>NW_019431006.1:0-916 GCF_002814215.2 Seriola lalandi dorsalis
TGGTCAGGATCAGCAACTGACTGATTAATGGGCTGATTGATTGATTGGTCGGTCGGTTGACTGATTGGTTACCTGGTGGAGTAGGAGGGCTGCACCTCGTGCGGGTTCCTGCGGTCGGACCAGAAGAAGAGCAGCCGGTCAAAAAGCGGTTTGATGTCGGCCACGTAGGATTTCCCTTCAGGAAAGATCCTGAGGACGCCACCGTGCTCCTGATACACAACAACAACAACAACAACACAGGTCAGCTGATTGTCACATCAGAGGGAACTACTTTACAAAGCCAGATGTTCTTGATGTGACATCTGGAGATTATTATCAAATTTAAGATTAAACACAGACACCAAATCTTTTATTTTATTTTTTAGCGTCGTTCCTTCTGCATCATGACTTCATTGATCAAAGCTTTTAAGAGAGTGTCTGTGATTTCTGTCAGTCTGACATCATCAAACTGTTTAAATCAATATCATCATCATGTGTTTTACAAACGGATCAAAGTCATAAACTTTTTCCTTTTTCCCGTCAGACAGGAAGTTTCCAAATCTGAACTGTAATCGCGTCTTTCAATTCCTGAACCTGAATAACAAACGAGTAACTGCAGGTCAGAGGTCACGTCGACCTCAGACAGACAGAATGTGAATATCAGATCAGAGTCGGGTCCCTAAACGCACCGTGGCGTTCCAGTTCTTGTTGAGGTAGTAGATGCAGGTGATGCAGCGTCCGTCAGAGTTGGGGTTGTCCACGTGTTTGACGTAACCGGCGCCGTTTCCCGGGTAACACGCCACCATGGCCTGAACACACAGACAAGAGACAAGTCATGAGACCTCATAGTTACACTACAGAGTTTCAGTGAGGCGCTGCAGAACTGAAACACCACGCCACACAACAACAACAACAACAACAACAACAACAACAACAA
>NW_019431007.1:0-835 GCF_002814215.2 Seriola lalandi dorsalis
TGTCTCTGTGTCTGTGTCTCTGTGTCTGTGTCTCTGTGTCTGTCTCTGTCTCTGTCTCTGTCTCTGCGTCTGTGTCTCTGTGTCTCTGTCTCTGTGTCTCTGTCTCTGTGTCTGTGTCTCTGTGTCTGTGTCTCTGTGTCTCTGTCTCTGTGTCTGTGTCTCTGTGTCTCTGTGTCTCTGTCTCTGTGTCTCTGTCTCTGCGTCTCTGTCTCTGTGTCTGTGTCTGTGTCTCTGCGTCTGTCTCTGTGTCTGTGTCTCTGCGTCTGTCTCTGTGTCTCTGTCTCTGCGTCTGTCTCTGTGTCTCTGTCTCTGTCTCTGTGTCTCTGTCTCTGTGTCTGTGTCTCTGTGTCTGTGTCTGTGTCTCTGCGTCTGTCTCTGTCTCTGCGTCTCTCTGTCTTTGTCTCTGCGTCTCCCTGTCTCTGCGTCTGTCTCTCTGTCTCTGCGTCTCTCTGTCTTTGTCTCTGCGTCTCTGTCTCTGTGTCTCTGCGTCTCTCTGTCTCTGCTTCTCTGTCTCTCTGTCTCTGCGTCTCTGTCTCTGTGTCTCTGTCTCTGCGTCTCTGTCTCTGCGTCTCTGTCACCTTTGACCTTTGACCACTGATGTTACTGTGACATGAATGTCTCTCACTAAAACTAATGAACGGAATTAAGATTAAAGATTAATGTTGATTGTAAATAAATCACTGATCATTAATCAACCACCTGACAGTGTGAACTCTGACTGGACTACTTCCTGTTTTAAAGAGGCCCAGCGCTCGTCCTCAGTCCTGTTCAGTGTCCCACAGAGCTGTCCCGCTTCACTGATCCCATGCGGCTGCATGGTGGTTTCGGGGGGGGG
>NW_019431008.1:0-546 GCF_002814215.2 Seriola lalandi dorsalis
TAATAATGTGGAAGTGCCTGAAAAAAACATGAACATGTGGATGGGTGTGTGTACACACGCACACACAGACACAGACACACACACACACACACACACACACACACACACACACAAAAAAGTGTGTTAACTGCTGTACAGGGCCGAATTCATTTGTGATTATTAGTGAGAATAAAGAAGTAGAGAGAAAGAAAAAATCCCGAGCTATAAATTCTGACTTGAAGACCGATCGACCGTTGTATGTTTTTGTTTTCCTTCATGGCAAAATTGCACAACTCTGAAAAGGCCATCATGGTGGCGATGACTTTCTCCCCCAAGTTCGTAGTTTCTCTGCAACAGCAGAATGAAACAATACTTCACGGTGAAAAAGACTCTTCTTCTTCTTTACGGTTGGTCCTTGTGTAGGTGAAGTGAGCCCAGTGCTGGAACACAGACCTTGGACTGGGCTCACTTCACTGACCTGACCGGAACATGCAGTAAGTTGGATGACCGTCCCGTGTGTTTGAACGTGTCAGCATGTGAGCGAGATGGTTATCGTTTTCTGATACA
>NW_019431009.1:0-778 GCF_002814215.2 Seriola lalandi dorsalis
CAAGCACTTTCCTTTGGGACTACAGTTTTAACCGTTGAACTACCGTATTACTACGCACAAGACCACCTACGGCATGCACTGCGTAACTCCGCAGATCAGCTGTTTGATTCAAAAAGAAATTTTTCAACAGTTGAAAAAATGTAGTTCCAAAAGAAGGGCTGTATGACGGCAAGATAAAGCGGTGAAAATATTAAAAAAATTATGGCGTACACTTAAAAATACACCCACAAAAAAGCTAATATAAGTGGATGCTGTACTTTTATTATTTTCATCATTTTATTTTGCCGTCAAACAGCACTTTACTATGGAGCTACAGTTTGTGAACCGTTGAACTACCATATTAATGCGCACAAGCGCGCCTGAGCTGAGGGCGATCACTGTATGACACTACGTCACTGTAGGAATACGGTAATTCAACGGTTGGAAAAAAAGTAGTTCTAAAGTAAAGAGCTGTTTGATGGTAATATACAGCGGTGAAAATATTCAAAATAAAGTCTGCACTTACACTGATATCAGCTTTTTTTTCTGTGGGTATGTTTTCAAGTGGCTAAAGTAAGTTTTTTTTGTTGTCCCTGTCCACAGCAGCACATCACTCAGCTTCTCTGCCACAGCTCCCGGTTAGCTGCTCCTCTAAACTGGCATCACGACGATCCGAATCTACTACAGGTAATACACTGACTATAGAGCTAACTACCTCTATCAATTCCAAGTCAAATAACGCTAACTGTCACTTTAATATGTCGCTCAGTCCACCACTGTGGTTCAGACTGAAATAACT
>NW_019431010.1:0-932 GCF_002814215.2 Seriola lalandi dorsalis
ACAACAGAGAGAAAACTACAGACAGATAGTTATTTAGATGACTTCTACGAAACTGCAGGGACAGAGACAATAGTGAGTACCATAGGTTTGTAACAATATAGCAAGGAAGGCAACATTATCCGGCGTAACATTTTGAAGTATGCATCCAACCAAATAAATCCACTGTGCTAGCAAACTTGTGTTTTTGGTCTTTGTGGCTATAAAATCTGGGGTGGTGGAATTAATGGGGCAGATACGTGTTGTTGTTGCTGGCTGGACCACATCATATACTATCTCAGTCTGATTGTGCACTAACAGATCACATCCACTGCAACAACTGGAGAGCCAAAATGGATAACTGGTTAGGAAGGTGAGAGGAAGAGGAAGAGAAAATTACCATTCAAATAAAAAGTGCTCTAAATAGGGTTGCCACCTGTCCTGGTTTTTCCCAGGATTGTTCTCTTCTTTGAGCGACTGTCCTGGAAAATTAATATTCTTTCCCAGAACACGAATTGTCCCAGTTTTTGTGAAAACACTGTTAGTTTCAAATAAAACATTTGTTTCTTTCTACTGCTTTTCTGTTTTCTTTCTGGTTATGTCTAATTCTGTGTCTGTAAACATATGAAAACGGGATCAACAGCGGATGGCAGGAAGAGTGTTAGCCGGGCCTGACCTCTACTACAAGTCTCAAAATAAACCTTCAGTTTATTCTGTTTATGAGGTGAAATGGGGGGAAGCGATGGACGAGCAGGATGTAGCAACAAAATCAGGCGAAAAAATGTTTCAAAATAAAATCTCCAGGTTGCTTTAACAGCATCACCGCAGCAGTCTTTGCAGCTTGGTTGCATGCATAAACTGTACTGCTAACTGCTAACTAATTATTTAACCCTCCTTTGATCGCTAGCATCACCATTCTCTCTCTGTCTCTCTCACGCTCTCTCTCTCTCTCTCTC
>NW_019431011.1:0-1017 GCF_002814215.2 Seriola lalandi dorsalis
CTTTGAGAACACCTGGTCTAAACCAAGTAAACACATTTAACAAAGTACTGTACCTAGATATAATTTTAAGGGTCTTGTGCTTGAGTATTTTAATCTTACTTTATATCTCTGCTCTGGTGCATTTATTTAAAACTTTACTGCTGCATTTATCTGACAGCTGTAGTTACTAGTTACTTTAAAGAAAATGCAAAAACATTTCTAAAAAATGGATGAACTTTTAAATAAAACGCTTTGTTACAGGTGGTTTCCAACCTTTTGGCTTGTGCCCCGTCTGCTGTGTTTAGACAGTCAGGTTCATAGGATGTTGATGTTGTCAGCAGTTTCCCTGTAAACGGGTTAGATGTCAAATTATACATTATCTGACAAAAATTCAAAGACAACGGGGCGTCCTGGTGCATGTCATCCCCTCTCTCTCTCTTCCCCAGCCTGTCTCTCTCTCACTGTCCCTGCTCTAATAAACGCATAAATGATAAAAAACAAACTCAACAAAAATCAATCATCTCTCGATCCCTCTGATTTATCTTGTGACCCTTGGGTGGGGGCTGACCCCAATGTTGGGAACCACTGAGCAGGAACTGCATGTAAAGTTGTTAAAACCAGTCTGAGCTGCTGGTAATCCGTCTGCACTTTAACCTAAGTAGGATTTTGATGCAGAAGTTGTAGCTATAATGGAATATTTTCCATCACTGTGCTGGTGTTTTCTACTGTAGTAAAGGATCTGTGTACTTCTTCCACACCTGGTTTTGGAAAGTTATATGTCAGGTGTTGTGCTCAACTATAAACCAGCATTTGAGGGATTTATGAAATTGCAGCTTTCGCTCTCTCTAAATGATAATGAGGTATTACAGAGGAGGAGCAGCGAAAGCAACTTATTTTTGTTGACTAATATCCTTCTCAGGTGCTGCCACAAGTGTTGATTTAGGGATTCGGTAAAAGTAGAGCAGGGGCATGTACTTACTGCAAAGCTTTATAAGGAAGGTTGACAGCGTGTCTGTTGCTGCATCGCTGTCCAGAGTC
>NW_019431012.1:0-821 GCF_002814215.2 Seriola lalandi dorsalis
AGTTGTTCTACCTCTTCGGTCCAGACTGAAATATCTCAGTCACATTAATGGTTCCCAGAGGATGAATCATAATTATTTTGTTGAACCCTCTGGATTGGAACAAAGTTTTGTAGATATTCTTGGTCAGTGGCACTTCCATTAGAGAACACGTTCAGTCAAATATCTGAACATGGCGACTGTTTTCTCATGTCAACAGACAGGATGAGTAAATGTCAGTCCGTCTGTTGAAGACTGAAGACTGTTTCCTTTCAAGTACGTCTAAGATGTTGATGCAGGTTTTACAACAAAGTTAACCATTCTATCATTATCGATACTGAAGAAACCTGTTTGATTAAAACCACATGTAACTTACAGAAGGAAGGCGGGAAACAACAGTCTGGCCAGTTAATAGTGTAGACTGACAGGTTTGTTCATTTGATGTGTTTCCAAACAGAACCAAAAGAGTCCGGAGCAAGTACCAAGCCATGGCAACCAGAAGAGCCTGATGTCTATTCTTCAATCAGTGATCATGTAGGTAAGACTGAGGCTGGTGCAGTAATTACTGTTTTAATGGTGGCAACTTCCACATCCCATGTTACATCATGACATTTGCTCTAACTCTGTCATCGCACAGGTTGAACACATCATCACAGCAGAGTTCAGTACGTGACCGTCATGTTCTTTCACAGTGTTTGTATTTCATGCGAGGACGTGTTCACACGGTGCTATTAACAAGAAAAGAGCTGCTGCAGATTTAGAAATACACTCGCTGTGGTCAGCCTTCAACACGATGTAGATTTGCTTCACACATTTATGACGTTTCATGAACTTATTAAACCACT
>NW_019431013.1:0-688 GCF_002814215.2 Seriola lalandi dorsalis
ACTCCAGCGTAGAATACTGTGACTCCCAGTACAGACTACTGTGACTCCAGTAGATACAACTGTGACTCCAGTAGATACTACTATGACTCCAGTACAGGATACTGTGGCTCCAGTACAGAATACTATGACTCCCAGTCAAGACTACTGTGACTCCAGAACAAACTACTGTGACTCCCAGTACAGACTAATGTGACTCCAGTACAGAATACTGTGACTCCCAGTACAGATTAATGTGACTCTGGCACAGAGTACTGTGATTCCAGTGTTCTGATCCAGATCCAGGTCAGCGCGGCCTGCCTTTATATACATGTCACAAGAATAAATGGTAAATGAACCGCACTTATACACAGCTTTTCTAGTCTTATGGACCACTCAAAGAACTTCACATCACACATTCACCCATTCACTACTGTGACTCCCAGTACAGACTAACGTGATTCCAGTTCAGAATACTGTGACTCCTATTACAGACTACTGTGACTCCCATTACAGACTACTGTGACTCCAGTACAGACTACTGTGACTCCCAGTACAGACTACTGTGAATCCCAGTACAGACTACTGTGACTCCGGCACAGAGTACTGTGACTCCCAGTGTCCTGATCCAGATCCAGATCAGCGCGGCCTGCCTTTATATACATGTCACAAGAATAAATGGTAAATGAACTGCACTTATACAGAGCTTTTC
>NW_019431014.1:0-1008 GCF_002814215.2 Seriola lalandi dorsalis
GCTATGTGTACCTATTTAGCAACCACTCTGGCGGACCAGAGCAGGCATTGGCAGCAGAGGGTAGCTGACAAAAGGCTGCAAGCACAACCATGGGTTACAGGTGCTGTTCAGACATGGTATTGAAGTTTTTCACAATTGCTAAAATACTTTTCTTAAAAACTTCCATGCTTTTCTCAAAACTGTAAACACAAAACCCAATTGTAAAACAACATTCACCAAACCTCTGAGTCTTCTTGCAAAATCAAACAATCATCTGAAAACTGTTTTATCTGCACTCAAGTCAAACACTGTTTTCAGATCAAAGCCATTCAAAATAAAAACACCAGTCAGTCAGTCTTATTGTGTAGATTTCATTGTAAATGGATAAAATTGCCATTTTGCCCATCAATCTAAACTCAATAATGACAAAAGTGAAATAGTTTTGTTTTTATTTATCAACTGAAATTTCTTATTAACAAATGAATTCAGACCCACTTTGTGGAAACCCCTTTGGCAGCAATTACAGCATGAGTCTACAAGTTTTGCACACCTGGATTTTGGCAGTTTATCTCATTCTCCCTGGCAGATCCTCTCAAGCTCCATTATCAGAAGCATCTGTGAACTACAATCCTCTGGTCTCTCCACAGCTGTTTTTTTGTTTGTTTGTTTGTTTGTTTGTTTTTTGGGGGGTAGGGGGGTTCACTGCTTACACACAAAAACTTTATATATCACATGATTTTTGAAACTTGTCACTCAAAGAGCAAACCACATACCAAATCTGCAATACCATGAGCTAATTCTCAGCCTTTGACTCAATTTTCAATGTCATAAAACACTTTTGCAAAACACTACACACAATTTTCTACCTAAGGCACAATTATCTAACAGGAATTAACTTGCTTGCCTTTTCTGAACACAGCCAATCAAAATGCTACACATATTCACCAGTGTCACATGCTTCACATGTGCAAACACTAATTGTTTAATTGATCACTAACCATTCACTGCCTTAGAATAGTCATAAAAATA
>NW_019431015.1:0-899 GCF_002814215.2 Seriola lalandi dorsalis
CACACACACACACACACAC
Organism: Seriola lalandi dorsalis; assembly: GCF_002814215.2. Lineage (NCBI taxonomy): Eukaryota > Metazoa > Chordata > Actinopteri > Carangiformes > Carangidae > Seriola > Seriola lalandi. Next base: position 20 of record NW_019431015.1, read on the forward strand.
CCATACATTAACCTCACACACACACACACACACACACACCCATACATTAACCTCACACACACACACACACACCCATACATTAACCTCTCACACACAAATTCACTCAAAATTAACAATAACAAGTAAATATTTTCATCTATTTCACATGACGAAGTCTGTTTGTACCAAAGTCACATAAATAAATAAATAAATAAATATGAAGTCAGGAAGGACAAAAACTAAAAATCTGACATTTTGACTTTGTTGATTTTATGAGATAAAATATTAATTTAAAATTTCGTCTTTTAATTATTTGACTAAACGTTTATAAATTTCACAGCTTTTGTCAAAATTTTGGATTTTATCATCATTTTAATTTAGAATACTTAAATTCATGAGTTTCACTTATAAAATGATTATTTTAATTTTTTACCTTTTAATTTTCACCAGGAATATTTTAAATTTACTTTAAATTGTTGTTTTGTGGCGTAAATGGTTTTCCATATCTTTACAGAGCTCATTTTAGAGCTTTTTATTTTTTTAATGTCTTTTTTATAAGAAGATTTTACTTTATGTTCCTTTCTTACATCTTCATATTTTACAAACTTCTGCAGCTTTTTACAGTTTAAATGAGTTTGATCCTCTTTTCTTTTCTTTTCATCGTATTTCATCAGAGTTCAGTGAGAATTTCATAAACACAGTCTGAATCAACTAAACTACAGAAATCACAAATAAATGACTTCTATAAACTTTCTAAAGTGTTTAAGAGAATAAAATATTCATCTCACCAGTTTCCACAGTCAGTTTGGTTCCTCCACCAAAATAAAGTTTGTTTGTTCCCTGATTCACACTGTGACTGGCACTGGGACAAATACTGCTGTGTCACGACGTCTCTCTGATT
>NW_019431017.1:0-790 GCF_002814215.2 Seriola lalandi dorsalis
AAACCGACTTCCTTAGACTTCTACAGGGCACTGAGTTCTCCAGTGCTCTTCTAGTTCAGCATTCTCCAGGAGAGATCCAACTGGGAAAATCCAGTTTCCTTAATATCCCCCTCCAACTGTGGAAGCCAGATTTCCTTAACCCCCTCTGACCATCAGACCATTCATTGGAACAGCTGGTGTTGTTCTTGTGCTGAGATACTGTAGGTGGTCACTAGGCTGCTGTAGCCTTGTACAGATATTAGGAATAAAACCCACCAGTGCTGCTCTATAGGCTTCACGGTTGAATTATGTGCTCTGAGATATCTTAAAGATGTTGCCCTTTGTGTCATCTACTGGTGAGAATAGTCAGGGTACAATGTTGCCTTTTATTTAGGTATGACCATCCATTGCACCCTGACTATTCTCACCATTGACATTCTGCTTTTCTGTGTAAATTGTTGACACTGTATTGCACTAGATCGAATGAGGGCAGCTGTTAGTAAGATGATGGAATCACAAGGTCTGGCCATAACACTAAAACCCTTTTTACACCAAAATGAGTAGGTTTTTTAAACACTGGTAAACCAGCTAAAAAGGCAATTGACTCCTTTTACTCTGCCAGCCACATTTGCCTTTCTGAGAGGACACACGCAAATGCAGGGAGCAATGTCATCACACACAGTTACAGAGCACACACACAGACACAGGCGAGAAAGACTGAGCTGGTAGCCGCTGTGCAGACTGGTAAAAAGGATCCGTCGTGCCTCATCCCCGGGTTGGTGCTCCTCTAAGTGTCCGAGCCTCTTTCTGA
>NW_019431018.1:0-963 GCF_002814215.2 Seriola lalandi dorsalis
TAAATGCACAACAAACATTTGCCCCCCCCCCCCCCCAACACCCACTCATCCCACAGTTCACCTCACACCGGTCACAAAGCGTTAAAGAAGTTCATTGTGAGGACGTGCAGAGTTACAGACCTCTATTGACACTTTGTTCATCTTCCCACCATCAAACAATCAGACTGACAGGAAACAGAGACAAAGGACCTTCTCCCACAAACAAGCTTCTTTATTTACATCAAATCAACAAGTCCTGGCTTCCGATACGAGATCAATAACACTAATCGACAAAGTAACTCCTCGTTGTCCTCCCTGAGGACTGAGGCTTTTTTATAACGCACACACACACACACACACACACACACACACGCCGCAGTCTCACCGTCAGTTTTCATCAAGTCGTTACCAAATCACAATAAAGGCACATAAACGCTTTGCTCTGTCTGTCAGCGTGTTGCACAGGCCCGTTCATCTGCTTCACCTCTGACCTTCACTTCCTCTTTATCTTTTAATCAAAGTCCATGTTTGTGCCAAATATCGCGTTCACAAGAACAGGGGAAACAATCCGCAAACAATTCATACAACCGAGGCCGTCGCCCACATTTTAGATACTGTGGGCTGCAAAGACTAGAACAACCGGTCGCTCTTGGTGCAGTTACTTCCGGTACTCTTTCCGACCCCGACTAAAACTTAATTCAATCCTTCAATCCAATCCAAGGACCAACTCTCTCATCTCTCACATATATATATGTATAAAGTTATATTAGTACTAAAGTTCTGACACGAGCCGGTCGAACATCGGCATTTATTTTTACTCAAACTGCAGGTTCATACCTTTAACAGGTTGTGACCCTCAGACTGACACAACTGTCAAAACGTGGTCACCTACAACTGAAAGGTCTCCGCCCGCCGTCCTCATGTTCAAGCTGTAATCTGTCGGTTGTTTATCAGCCTTGACGACACATCACACAACGTTTCTGT
>NW_019431019.1:0-720 GCF_002814215.2 Seriola lalandi dorsalis
AATAAGGTTGTGTTGCCTCGGTGCTGGAAGCTGCGCTCAGACTCCGGTGCTGTAGGCGGCGCTGTTCCCCTTTCCCCGCCAGGAAACAGCAGAGCATGTCGGTGTGTGCATGTAAAAGCAGCGTGAGTTTACAGGCTGCAGACCCCCGACCAGGAGGAGCGTCAGGTAATCCACAGGTGGGTTCATCACATACCTCTCTCTCTCTCTGTTCACATAAAGAAGCACAATGAAACTACATGAGGTTGTTTCTCCTCAGCAGCAGAACAGGAAGTCGAAGGCACCAACGTTACAAATGGAAACACGGTCAGTAACTGCAGCACTGCGGAGATTCGCCATTCACAACCATAGTTTATCACGGACAGATTATACGTACACGCGGGACGTTTTGTGACGTACTTGTGGTTCCTAACACTGCTCGTGCATTTCCGGTCTATTTGTTTACTTGAGGCAGAGACTTCTTGACAAGGTTAATTTAGGTTGACCAGATGTTCCCGGAAATGACACTGTTTTTAACTGGGAATTAAAAAATCAACCCAGTATATATATATATAATAGTAATTGTATTATTATGCAAAGAAACATAAGTTTTATTCAATATTTAAATCATGATTTCACGTATAAGTCCCTCTCAACTTGTGTTTATGTGGTTGGAAGGTGACTTCAGCAGAACAATAGATCAGAACCAACTGAGAAGAAATCTGTGGCGAGATCTCGCTTGTT
>NW_019431020.1:0-997 GCF_002814215.2 Seriola lalandi dorsalis
CACACAGTCGTACCTCCTCCAGTCTTCTGGATTGATGGATGATAAATTGAGGTCAACGCTCATCTGGAAGGTTCCATCATGGTTGGGGAGGATCTCTCCTTGGTCCACGTCCTCATAAAGCTCCTCTCCATCTTTCCTCCAGAACATCACGGCTCTGTGAGGGTAGAAACCTGTAGCGTGGCAGCTGACTAGAGAGGAGGGAGTCTTCTGGAGGAGAGACACTGAGGGAAGCTCTGGAGAATTAAAAAAACATCATCATTATCAAGGTATGTAATGTATTTAAAAAAAAACCCAAAATCATCAGCAGTAATTGATACATTTTACGGTTTCAACTTGAAGAACAGTGAACATATCCTGTGCATCAGTTCAAGTGCACATCATGCAGTTTACCTCCAACATTAAGGGATGCAAAAGTCTGATTCAGGTATATTTAATATTACTCCGTAACAACTATAATAAAAATAGTCCATTACAAATAAAGGTCCTGCATCCTCTCTAGAGGTTCCTGAGTCCCTGGGTAAATTTGGGTTGATTGTGAGATGATTAATGGAGAGAGAAGAAGAAAAGAAAGTTCTGTGACACAAAACTGTATAAATTATTTGAACTCTTTTCTATAATCATAATCACAATTTGACCTTGAACGACCATGAACATTTTATTTATTCAACAGTTTAAAATGAAACCATCTGAAAAGTTTAGAGGGGAAATGTGTTGGTGTCACTTGTTTCAGCACTAACAATACATTGTATTTCATAAAATTAGCATATTTTTTATGTAATCTTTTAATCTGAAAAGTATCTAATTACTCAATCTGTCCACTAAATATAGTTGACTAAAAAGTAGAAGCTTTCCCTCAGACTTGTAGTGGAGTAGATGAAGTAGCATGAAAGGTAAATACTTAAGTATTGCACTTAAGCACAGGACTTGAATAAAAAAAAACTGCTGTCATGCCAGACAATGTTACAGGTGCAAAAAAAAAAAAAAAAAATTCACAGCC
>NW_019431021.1:0-1083 GCF_002814215.2 Seriola lalandi dorsalis
GAGCAGATACTGAGTGACGCTGCTGAGTGACTGAGGTAAATGTTTCCTGCCTGCTCCGGTTCATGTGGCGGTCGGACCCGACGTCACATACTGTCATTACACAACGTCGCACCAAACTCCATTTAAAAACGCATCGATTCAGCGGAAAACGTGTTCACAAATTTCCCTTTTTTAAAAGTCATTTCAACATTTGAATCTGCCTACGGTCTGAAAACACTGTACAACGGGCAAAAAGGGCTGCAACTAATGATCAATTCTCTTTGTAGATTTTTTTATTTTATTATTGATAAACTAAGAAATGTAATTACCAGGAGCTGAGGGTTTTAAATTTCTTCTTTTATACGAACGAAAACATTTGAACGTTTTAAGGAAATTTCAAGGAGAAGACTTGAGGGTGTTTTGTGCAACCGTTTTTATTTTGAAGAAACTTTAAGGGAAATCTTACCTTTAGGTGTTTAGTTCAACTTTATTGAAAGTATAATGTACTGAAAGAATCAAAAGTAAAACTACTAATTATTCAGAATAACCTCATTCATAGAGTTGAATTGTCATTTAAACTACATTACAACATCGATACTTTAAAACGTGTCAGTGTTGATTTTATAATGAAGCAGCTTTATAAACTGATCTTTTCTCCAACATGAGGAGAAGCTGGTTCTCTTTGTTTTATGTTATTTATCTCATAAAGTTTAATTAACGAATGAATCAATAGTGAAATCGTTCATTAGTTGCAGCCTCGTTTATTCGTTAACAAAGGATTGTGTTATATAAAGTCATCATAGGTTTTTTGGTTGTTTTTTTTTGTATTTACAATCTGAATTTGTAAAATAACCAGTAACTCTGGTTTGAAATGTTATGGAGTAAAAGTGGCATAAAATGAAACTACTCAAGTAAAATACAAGTACCTCAAAACTGTACTCGAGTACAGTACTTAGTTACTTTCCACCGCAGCAGTTACTGGGTGTAAATACTGGGTAACTACTAGTTAGAACTAGTTTAATAACACTGACGTTAGAACGAGTGTGAACTTTAAACAGCTGCTGCTCCTGAAGCAGTCAACACGTGGAAAACAACATCACGTCA
>NW_019431022.1:0-916 GCF_002814215.2 Seriola lalandi dorsalis
TATCCTAATGTTTGTTTGATCCTATGACGTAGAAGAAAAATCACAATCCGCAATCTGAAACACATAGTTATGTGTTTATGAGGTGCTATATGTTAGTATTTTAACTAGAAAGTTCAGTTGCTGCTAACCAGCTAGCACTCGGGTCGTCCTGCAGACGCACTGAAATCCATCCACCATCTTGGACTGCAGCTGGTGACAGTGGTTCTTGTTCTGCTCCGGCGGAGAACTGGTACATGTGCTACCATGCCAAACTTGCCAAGGCTGCAGAGCAGAACAAGAAATGTTGTTGCCAGCTGCGGGGTAGTTAGCAGGCTAGCTGTGTAATAGTTCACAAAGGGCTGGTTATGACCAAATACCTGCAAAACTAATAACATTACCATTACCCTCAGCTGTACTTTGTGTTTAATGCCAATTAGCAAATGCTAGCATGCTAAACTAAGAAGGTGAAGATGGTAAATAGTATTCTTCCTACTTGGGTGATGGGATTGAACCTGGCAACCTTGTGCGCGCTCAACGAGTGACGTCAGAGGAGAGTTTACGGTTTTTCCCCTCAGAGACACACCTAAACAACAGGACCTTGCCCCAGGACGACAGATTTGAACTGCAGATGGTTTTGTCGTTCGTTTGATGAGAAAATTCATGAATGCGAAGCCAACAGAGGTAGGTCGTATACGTAATTAACGCTGTACATTCCTGTTGTTTCGTCGGCTGAGGTCAGTGTTTGTGTACTGAATACCGAACATTAGCATTAGCTCGTCAGTTTAGCCTGCTAGCTAGTTGTCATGCCGACACTCGTGCTGCCCTTTGCGACCCTGCCCTCTGCCTGTATAGTCTTATTTTCTCATGTTTTGCTTTACTCGGGAGGCTTCGGGGCTTGAGCCTGTTTGGCAGCGGTGTGTAGCCCCCAACCAATACA
>NW_019431023.1:0-869 GCF_002814215.2 Seriola lalandi dorsalis
TTTAGGAGCCTTAATGGGCATGGAGCTGTCTGCGGGATGCTTGTGACATTATCTATGTAGCTCTTCAGAGGAGGTAGCTTGATGCCTCCGACTACCTGCCTGGCCCCTTTCAGTCTCAGCAATACAAATACAGAGGGATCTACCACTCCAGAAGACAAAGACAGAAAAAACTGTTTGTGCATTGCTATCTTGAAACAGTAGAAAGCGATTACATGAGTAACGTAGGCGGACGCACAACACTAGAACAGCCTGTTCCAGGATTGGTCTCACTGGTCAGAACTGGTCTCACTGGTCAGGACTGGGTACACTGGTCAGTCACAATATGTGATATCTAATATAATCTAACTGAAACACTGCACCATTATAATAACAATCCATCAAGGTGCTTTCAAAGGGAAGGGAGATGGCACTGTGATTGGTTTATTGGATTTTATGCCAAAAACACATAATGAAGAGACTAAATACAACCTTTTGAAACCTACACTTAGTGTTAATATAGCAAAAGTGACATGCACACACTCTGAATGCACTGGCACCACGTCGTAGGCTGCTCTCTTACTGATCATCGCTTTGGACTGTTAAAATAAAGTCCCTAGAGCAGGGGTCTGAAACCTTTATTATCAAAAGAGCCATTTTGCCCCCTCGTCCGCCAAAGAAAAATAGTCTGGAGCCGCAAAACATAACACAGCTTATAAAATTTTAAAAGTTTTAATCTTATTTTAAATTTTACCTGTTACAACCACTGAATACAACAAACAGAAGTGCAGTGTGCATGTGTAGGCCTACTCTGAAATAAATTAAACAGTGAACTGTGCAGACCTATTTGAGTCCTTCCTATATTTGTGTAAAATTAAAATAAAAACTAGCCC
>NW_019431024.1:0-962 GCF_002814215.2 Seriola lalandi dorsalis
GGGGGGGCAGGGTTGGTCAGGCACTGGTCAGGGTTGAGCTGAGGATTTCGAGCTCAGGACCTCAGACTGGGCTGATGGTTTACCTTCCAACAAGACAATGACCCTCAGCGCACAACCAAGACAACACAGGAGTGGCTCAGAGATAAGTCTGTGAATGTCCCTTGAGCGGCCCAGTCAGAGCCCTGACCTGAACCCAATCCAACATCTCTGGACCTGTCTGAAAATGTCTGTCCAGTGACGTCCCCATGAAACCCGACAGAGCCTGAGAGGATCTTCAGAAAATTAGATTAGATTAGATTAATTTTATTAATCCCACAACTGGGAAATTCATTTACCACAGCAGAAAATAAACATCTATAGAATAAACATCTATGGAAATATAGATAAAAATACACCAAAAATCCCAACATCAGAGAAGAATGCAAGAGTAAAGTGTCTGAATACTTATGTCAAAGTGATATTTAATCTTTTAATAAATTTGCAGAAATGTCTAGAATCTGTTTTGTCATTATGGGAGATTGAGTGTATTGATGAGGGAAAAAATTAATTCAAATGATTTTAGCGGCTGCAACATGCTGTTAAAAATATTAGGTCCATTTCTTGATTTCTTTGGCAAAAAAGCAGCGATACATTGTTGACTGGCTCCTTTATTGTTTTGAATGAATAAAAGGACTCAGCCTCTTTCAGGGCTGTATTTTCCTGCAGTCACAGCACTGTTCGTGTGGTGACACATGTTCATTTCCTCTGTCCTGTGTCTGCTGTGTAATTGTGTGGCATGCTGGGATACTGAGTGCACTACAGGGAGGTATCAGTGCAAAGTGGACAGTAGAGTGCTATTACCATTTTAACATGATCAAGACGTTGGATTGGATTTGATAAAACATCAGTTGATCTAATGAAAAGTTTTGCTGAATTTGAACATTGTTGTCTGGAAACAGGTTCGACTGGTGATGTCTGTCCAC
>NW_019431025.1:0-1052 GCF_002814215.2 Seriola lalandi dorsalis
ATCACAGCATGACAACTGTTAAGACGGACTAACAGGAAGTTGTGAAAGATCTACCTGTATCACATTTTCATGCTGTTTGTCTCAAGGGCCACACCTTCGTAGACCGCGTCCTTCGAAGGATGCGACCCCTGAATTGGGACACCGTTACTATAGTAACCATGGTGATGAAGGTCGGCGCGTCGCTGTCGGTACAGTCCGCAGCTGTGTCTCAATTCAGGGGCCGCATTCTTCAAAGGTCGCGGTCCAGGAAGGTGTGGCCCCTTCGTAGCCGTTTGTAGACCGTGACGGAGGAACTGAGAGGAGTCTGTCCGGTCTATGGAGGATTCAGTTTTACTGTTTAGCTGTTGAACTGAGCTGAAACAGTGAACTTACATTTAAAAGTCGCTCTCTGTGGGTGTTGGTTGCTTTCATTACTGGCGTGCAATGAATCTTGGGAAAGGTTCGACCATGAAGGATCCACCCGTTGGAAAAGAAGGACATTTGAAGGGCTCTTCGAAATAGGACAGCCTAGTCGTGTCGCTATGTAACCTCTGAAGGATGAAGCCCCTGAACTGGGTCACAGCTCGTGTGTTTGTGACTGTAACCGTGACAACCAAGGTCAGGTAAACCTGCCGCCGTAGGGGTCATAGCGATGTAGTTTGTCCTCTCGTGTCTTTACTCATGTTTCTCGTTAGTAAGGTATGGTAAGACTTTAACCTGAAGATTCACTGTCAGTACAGCAAGTCCCTAAAATACTCATCTCATTTCTCATGGTCTGTTCACTTTCACTCTCGCTGACATAAACACAGGAAGGACGTCAATAATGAAGAGTATCCTGGATCATCATATAACTCGAGGACTCATTGTGTAATTGCCCCAGATGTCGGTAACAACCCAAGTAATCCACACGTACAAAGAAATCAAAACATATATGTCCATAAATTAAGTTATGTGTAATAAAGTGGAATGACAGGGATTATTGGGGAAAGTATTATTATTATTATTATTATTATTATTATTATACAGGGAAGTATTGAACATGCTTATCTGAATCTGAGAAGACGATCATGGTG
>NW_019431026.1:0-831 GCF_002814215.2 Seriola lalandi dorsalis
ACACACACACACACACACACACACACACACACACACACACTCCTGCCTCTAATGAACATATGCCTTTATGATATAACCACTTGTATGTACATACTATAAAACATCTGTAAAACAGTTCCTCAGTTTGTCCGTGCTGCAGCTGGTTCATGATTCTGCGACTGTTAAATTACTGTAATTTTTCCTATCATAGGTTGAAATACGTACAGCAGCGATGAGTAAATTAGTGCAGATACAGAGCACATATGGGAGCGAGTCAGATAACGTTACTACTGAGTAGTTGCAGCATTGTGATTCAGCACACACTGTACAAAAGACAAAGTTGAGACGACTCAAAATTTTAAGGCAACAAACTTCAGAAATGTTTTGAGTAAGTTTGATTGTAAATGCAGCACGTTAATTTAGTTAATTTATTACAAGTATGAGTAACATTTAACTCAGATCTTTTACTTTTATTAATTTACTTAAGTTAAAGTGACCCATATTTCTATTATCTACCCATTTTTTTTTTTTACTGCAGCAGCTGTTTCTGTTCGTCCCTGGAACATTGTTCTTCCAAATCACCAATATATAACTCACATCTTACAGAAGAACGTTGCAGGAAGTGTCTGGATTACAGACTTACAGAAGGATTTCAGTGCATATTTAAAGGGGACATATTATGCTCCTTTTCAACAAGTTTGAATAAGTCTCAGAGGTCCCCAAAGCATGTATTTGAAGCTTTTTGCTAAAAAATCCACTCCGATCCTATATTTCAGCAGGCCTGTAAACCCCTCTTTTTGAGCCCTGTTCAGAACAGGCTGTTTCTGTGTCTGTAGCTTTAAATGCAATGAG
>NW_019431027.1:0-1040 GCF_002814215.2 Seriola lalandi dorsalis
TGTATGCGATGAGTGACTGGGGGCGGAGACATGTAATGACAGTGGTTTACAAGGTCAGGGTGGTGATTGGTCGTGTGATTGTAGCAGAGCGAGGGAGGGCGGGGTCAAGGTTGGAGCTGGTGACGGATGTGATGATCACATCATGTTATAACTTACAAATGGCTCCTTTAAAGAGAAGGATGGAGAAATGAAATGGGAGAAGAGGAAGCTGCAAACATTCATGTGAAAAGCTGGTACCATCGAACCTAAACCATTAATCGATCATCATATTTGCATATAAGTTGATTCATTGATTGAATTTTGTCTTTATGTAAAAATCTGAGTCAAGATTTGCTTTGATTTTGGTGATTTTCAGCAGGAAGGTTTTTCATGGTATTTTCATGACTCATACAGCAACACACACACACACACCTCTCCATTCTGGATCAATTAAGTGTTCGGGGGAACAGAGAACAATTAGCCAGCTGGCTTTTATGAAACAAAGCAATTAATGTTATGCTAATAAGTCAGATTTTGAGCAATTCCAGATCATTTGCTAATCATTTGCTAATTACTTTGATGACTCTTTAGTGCATGAAATTATGACCGATTAATCGGACAGATCTGGATGTTTAACAAACGGCTCTGAGCTGCTGCAACGTCAACATCTGGATGTCAGTCAGTCAGTCAGTCGGATGATGTCACAGATTCAGTGTAAATGGGAGCAGTAAACACTTCAAATCCAATAATATAATTAAACTGAACATGAAAGTGAAATAAAGATATTGAAAGTGTAGATGATTTCACGTTGCAGCAGTAGGTAACAGTTGTGATTGTAAATTCAGTGATTTTAAAAGTATGTAGCTGTAAAAATGAATCAAGCTCAGATGAAATATGAAGTTAGGTTCCAGCTTCTCATATTTGATCACCTGCTGCTTCTCCTTGTCAGTTGTGATAGCAACTGAATCTGTAGTTAGTGGCACAATGTTCATGTCATCCAGTTGGACATGTTTATAAATCAGCTCACTAATGTAAAACACTGTATCCTTATTTCTGTCAGC
>NW_019431028.1:0-1112 GCF_002814215.2 Seriola lalandi dorsalis
GTCAGTCAGTCAGTCGTCAGTCAGTCAGTCAGTCAGTCGTCAGTCAGTCAGTCAGTCACCAGTCAGTCAGTCACCAGTCAGTCAGTCAGTCAGTCAGTCGTCAGTCAGTCAGTCAGTCAGTCAGTCAGTCAGTCAGTCACCAGTCAGTCAGTCACCAGTCAGTCAGTCAGTCAGTCTTAAATCTTTGTATAAACATATTTTAAATGTTTTTACAGTTCTCTAATTCAACCACAACAAAGAAATTATCTGAACCTGAACACCTCTTATTGTCCCTGTTGTCCTGTTGTCCCCTTGTTGTCTCCCTGTTGTCCCCTTGTTGTCCCCTTGTTGTCTCCCTGTTGTCCTGTTGTCCCCTTGTTGTCCCCTTGTTGTCTCCCTGTTGTCCTGTTGTCCCCTTGTTGTCCTGTTGTCCCCTTGTTGTCCCCTTGTTGTCCCCTTGTTGTCTCCTTGTTGTCCTGTTGTCCCCTTGTTGTCCCCTTGTTGTCCCCCTGTTATCCCCTTGTTGTCTCCCTTTTGTCCCCTTGTTGTCTCCTTGTTGTCTCCCTGTTGTCCCCTTGTTGTCCCCTTGTTGTCTCCCTGTTGTCCCCTTGTTGTCTCCTTGTTGTCCCCCTGTTGTCTCCTTGTTGTCTCCTTGTTGTCCCCTTGTTATCCCCTTGTTGTCTCCTTGTTATCCCCTTGTTGTCTCCCTGTTGTCCCCTTGTTGTCTACTTGTTGTCCTGTTGTCCCCTTGTTGTCCCCCTGTTATCCCCTTGTTGTCTCCCTTTTGTCCCCTTGTTGTCTCCTTGTTGTCCCCCTGTTGTCTCCTTGTTGTCCCCTTGTTATCCCCTTGTTGTCTCCTTGTTGTCTCCCTGTTGTCTCCCTGTTGTCCCCTTGTTGTCTCCTTGTTGTCCCCTTGTTGTCTCCTTGTTGTCCCCCTGTTGTCTCCTTGTTGTCTCCCTGTTGTCCCCTTGTTGTCCCCTTGTTGTCTCCTTGTTGTCCCCCTGTTGTCTCCTTGTTGTCTCCCTGTTGTCCCCTTGTTGTCCCCTTGTTGTCTCCTTGTTGTCCCCCTGTTGTCTCCTTGTTGTCTCCCTGTTGTCCCCTTGTTGTCTCCCTGTTGTCCCCTTGTTGTCTCC
>NW_019431029.1:0-832 GCF_002814215.2 Seriola lalandi dorsalis
CTCTGTCCACTGGGCTTCTATCTGAAACTTAATAAAGCTCACCTTGACCAAATGTGAAGAACCTGGCTATGGTGTTAGCCAGGATCCATGTGTGCCCACAGAACTGAAAGAGGTTGTATGAGAAAATGTAGACGAGCCTGAAGCTGAGCCTGCAAATGAAAACAGTTCACAGATCAGGTTTTCGATCATTCAGTGTGGCTCTTTCACATTCTGAACACTTTAAGTTTCACAGTGTAACCAGTTATTATGACCCGTGTATATTCTCATTTGTCCAGGTCATAGTATCCTAAAGGAGTTTTTTAAATCGAAAAACAACTGGACTAGGTTATTTGTCTGTGAAGACGTTTCACCTCTCACCCAAGAGGCTTCATCAGTTCGTGTACATGCATCTGACCAGGCTAGGACTGGTCCTACTTTCTGGTGTGGAGACCCAGGTATTTAAGCTCTTGTGGGCGTTCACGAGGATGATGATGTCACTGGTTCCCTTTTGTGCTCCAAGTGTCAACGACAATCGTTTGCATGACTGTCGTTGGTGGAAAGTTGGTTTCGACTTCGTTAGTGCTCTATTGTGTTATAATGACAGTCGTTGGAGTCACTCGCCACTTGTGAACAGTTGTTATTCTTGGAGGCTAGATTGTCGAGTCTCCTGGGAAGGGATGAAAGGGCAGCATTGTAAATTGGAGATAGGTGGTGTCTGAGACCTCCTCCCCTGTTGAGGGATGGTTTCTCTATTTTTACATAGATGGCCTCTTTTACTCTTCTTTCGAACCAACTGTCCTCTCTGTCTAGGATGTGGACATTGCTGTCCTCAAAGGAGTGGGCTTTCTCCTTG
>NW_019431030.1:0-850 GCF_002814215.2 Seriola lalandi dorsalis
AAAATTCATTCGTTCAAGACCTGTCTCCGTCTCAGCAACAAACTCTTGTGAGATCTCACAACACAGATCACGATGATCAATTAAAAGTTAAAACGAAAATAAAACTTGTTTCTTTAGCGTCAATTCATACTCTATCTAGTGTTGTATTGTATTGTTTTGACATGACCAAGCAATCATGACCACACCCACTCAGGAGACAGGAAGTATACACCATTAGCATTGGCGCCTCTTGTAATGCATCTTTTATTATAAAGGATCTGTGATGGTTGTCATCTGTCAAGAACTTTGTCATTAATGATGCCTTGGGTTTGGACATAAGATATTTAATCACTGTGAGAAGAGAAGAGAAGAGAAGAGAAGAGAAGAGAAGGTTTGGCGTGTGTGTGTGTGTGTGTATCTCTGTATCTCTTTCCGTCTGTCACTGTGACTCACATCGTCTCCCATCACACAATCCACCGTGGCTTTGTCACTGCAGCTAACAGAGGGAGCGTTTCACAAGCGCACGCGCAGATGCACACGCGCACACACACACACACACATACACACACACACACACACACAACACTGTACAACTGAATGTGGATCCCCTTTTTTCCAGAAGGAAGTTGTTGCACCTTGTTATTGTTGTGAAATGACTCATGATTACAGAATTAAATCTGAATCCTTCTCATCACTGAACACAAACCTCAGTAAACACAGCAAAGGCTTTAATTTTGATAACACTTGCACAGAGACATTTACCCTGAACCTCTCGATGCCGAGAATGACACACACACAGCAGTTAGGAGGATGACAGATGTTCGACCGTAGCTATTTACAAGCAGTAGGCTCACTAATCTGTTTTGCACTT
>NW_019431031.1:0-1060 GCF_002814215.2 Seriola lalandi dorsalis
TGCTACATGATTGGCTGATTGGGTAACTGCATGAACAAGCAGTTGAGTGTACACTGAGGAGTGTTATGTCCTGTCCAGAGGTGGCCGAGACACAACATGAGTTCCTCATCTTCCCCAAGTCCCAGAAAGCCACAGGAACAGATACTAGTGGATGTTATCTGTTGTATTTATTTATATATTTAAGTCCTCGGGGCACCAGCCTAAACTAATAGGCAAAATAGCCAATATGGTTTTAGTCTCAATTTATTATCATTAATCTGGAACTCTGATTAACCATTAGCTTACTAACTATAACCAAATTACCATATCAACAGTAAGTTAAAGTTGAAGGATTGGAATTCTACCAAGTAGAGGTGAAAAAACTATGCACATTGGCTAAGACAGGAAGTTTATTTTTTGTTGTGCTTTTATTTTGGGAACCCCTACTAGCCACTCTCTCTGTTTGAGGTCTACTTCCGGGGGGCGTGTTTTCATGCAGTGCACACATGGGAATGCTGCCAGACTCGGCAGGTGTCAATTACCTCATCAGGCTGTACCAAGTGGGCAGGAAGGAGAGAGGGGAGTGGGTAGAGGGGTTTTACTTAAGTTTGGCTTTTGTTGGGTATTTCTTTAGTTTATTATGTATTCTATTTTGATCTGTGTTAGGCCAAAGGTTAGTTTATGTAAATATCAGTGTGATTAAATTGTAAAGGTATTCGATATGTGTGGTGCTAGTGTCTAGGGTCCCTGCACTAGGTGATATTTGGTAGAGGCTAGGGGTACTCATACCAGGTGGGAAAGCAGGGTAGTGTGTCAAAGAATGGGGGTCAGGTTGGACGTCACCGCCGCTATCCAATGTAACCTGCTACACCAGTCAGACTGCTTTGGTTGTCCAGCCATCCTGTGACCTCTATGTAACAACTTTTGGACTTTGTTTGTGTCATTTGCCTCAGCTCACCAGTAAACTAAGAGCTCTGCAACCAACTTTTGTGTGACTGATTCTGTCCTCTCTCATGCTTGCACTCCAATCCTGCTGGCCTTCATCCTGATTGTAAGGATTCACCATCATCCAAACCTTACA
>NW_019431032.1:0-840 GCF_002814215.2 Seriola lalandi dorsalis
GTTGATGTTGAACGAGGCTGAGCTCAAAGCAGCTTCACAGGTGAGAGGAATGACCCAGGTGTGTCCAACCAGACAAAGACGTTGGCCTCAAACATCAGACAGATGTTTAACTGACTGAACATCTGTATTTCATAAGTCATGATGTCGTTGACATGAGACATTTGGAAGACGAAACCAACAAAACAAACTGACTTCAGACGTTATCATAATGTGTTTTCCATCTAAAGACCATCAGTCTGCTCCTCGATCAGCTGATCACAAACACAGAGACTCATTAACCAGACATCAAGAGTTTATTCCTCAAGCTTCAGTGTAAAATCATCCATTCATAAAACACAGAGCTACATCACTGGAGCTAACTGCTAACTCTGCTCGGAGCTAACTGCTAATTCTGCTCTGAGCTAACTGCTAACTCTGCTCTGAGCTAACTGCTAATTCTGCTCTGAGCTAACAGCTAACTCTGCTCTGAGCTAATAGCTAACTCTGCTCTGAGCTAACTGCTAACTCTGCTGAGCTAACTGCTAACTTTGCTCTGAGCTAACAGCTAACTCTGCTTTGAGCTAATAGCTAACTCTGCTCTGAGCTAACTGCTAACTCTGCTGAGCTAACTGCTAACTTTGCTCTGAGCTAACAGCTAACTCTGCTAAGTGCTAACAGGCATGTTTCCTTCTTGAGATGATGAACATTTTATTTTTGAGAGTTGTTCAGTTTGAAACTTAAAAAAGACGTTTAATATTGATCTCTGATCACATTGATAAGCTCTCAGTCATTCAGTCATTTTGGATCATTTTCTGCCTACTGAACAAATGTCATTGATGACTCATTGATGACATCACTATC
>NW_019431033.1:0-931 GCF_002814215.2 Seriola lalandi dorsalis
GAAAGAGCAGCTCGCAGCGGCTGTTCTCACTGAAGAGGACTGACAGGAAGACGCCAGCTGTGCTGCTCTCATCAAAGGATGAGGCCATCCTCTGAAACATGGGGTCCACCTGAGCAAGAAGGGAAAGAGTTGATCATGTTCACGGTCATATAACAACAGAACTGAGGTCAAAGATAACTTAGAAATGAAACAGTGCATTGAAAGAGACTTTAGAGTAAAATGTCGATCATTATTTTAGACTTTGAGTTAAATGCTACGTTAAACATAAAGAAGGTGACCAAAACAGCACCTGGCATTAGCATGACAGGACAGCTCTAAGTACGTCCTAAAGGAGTTTTTTAAACGTTTTATCACTTAAGAAATCAAGTCATTTGAAAATCATCAGTTTATTTAGAACTGTATGACTTTTAATTAAACAAGGAAGAGGGATCATATTACCCTGGTGTTAGCTGCTCCAGCGGCTCCCGGTATCTTTTAGAATAGAGCTTTTTTTTTTAGAAAGCTCTTAATGGTTTGGGACCGGCTTACACTGCAGATCCTCTGTTTTATAAATCTTCCCAAGCTCTTAGATCCTCTACCACCAGGCTTTTAAATACTTTTTAACCAATTTACGCACAAGAAAATAGGCAGTGCAGGTTTTTTAAACTAAGCTCCAAAACTATGGAATACCCTTACAAAGAGCTATAAGATATGGGGGCTCAGGGAACATTTTTAAACAACCTAAACCTATTATTTAATTTGGCTTTTAATTAAGTCTCTCTTGTTTTACTATTATTACCAATGTTTTTATTTCCATTTACTTTATATTGTCTAGTTTCATTGTCCTATTTTATGATATGATTTCATTTTTTAATTTAAAGCACTTTGAGCTACACTCTCTTGTATGAAAAGTTCTCTATAAATAAAGTTTATTATTATTATTATTATTATT
>NW_019431034.1:0-766 GCF_002814215.2 Seriola lalandi dorsalis
AGATCAATTAAACTGGGTCACATGTGGAGAAACACAAACCAAACGTCGTTAGATTAACGTCGATTAAATTCACCTTTTTATTGGGCTTTGACTGAACACCTCCACGGGCTAACCCAGGTTGACACAGGTCATCAGCCCAGCGGGGCCAGGTACCGTTAGCATAGTAATCGCTAAGTTATCAGCTAACGCAGGGGTGTCAAACTCATTTTCAGAGGGCCACATCAGCATAATGGTTGCCCTCAAAGGGCCAGATGTAACTTTGAGGCAGTATAAATGTAGCTAAATGTAACTAAATGTAATGAAAAATAAATGCAACTACTTCTTAATGTTAAATAATTCTGGATTTTAATTATTCAACTTACAAATATTACATATATATTTGCATAAATGTAAAAAGAAATGTTTGCTTGTTGCTCTGTTATAACATAAATCCTTTTAATTTGTCAGCTTATGAAACCCACATTACTCCATCAATCAACGATCAAACTATCCAAGTGAATAAGGATAAATAACAAGTTATGACATTAACTTTGTTCAAAACTTTTTTGGCATAGTTGAGAGAGTTGAGAGGGGCAGAATAACTGTCAACCAACAATTGTGAGCTGCTAAGAACATGTGTGACAGGTGTAGCGTTTTACACAAACAAATGGCTGCACACAGCCTTGCAAGGGGATACATCCAACTAATGGGAGGTGGTTTGATTACAGTGAACATTTGTCTGCATCAACACATAAACCTGCAAACACTAAATACATTGCTACACATA
>NW_019431035.1:0-1126 GCF_002814215.2 Seriola lalandi dorsalis
GTAAATCTTTAGACTGTTTTATAGAACCAACATTATCCAAGACATTTACTTCACTATCTCATAAAGCAAAGAAAAGCAGCAACTCTCATCAGAGCAACTGGACCCAAAGTTAAAAGTCAGACGTGTCTTTATTGTCTCTTACAGGGAAATTGATTTGAAGCCAGGATATACAAAAACTCACAGACACACCAAACAGTTATCAGATGCCAGGAACTTGCTGCCGGTTGCCACGTGAGCCTAAAAAAAATGATTCAAATTGTTAATCGATTATCTAAATTGTTGCTAGGTGACTGTTCATACAATTTGTGCATCAGTGTGATTGAGTACTTCGATTGGTCAGGTGTTTAATTTCATGGATCAGCAAAAAACAGACACGGATGCCTGGTTATTTTATCCAATAACAATTCCCAACTGATTTCCCATTAAAAATGTAACACAATATGTGTTGATATTATTGTAGCGTTAACGCTATATTTAATGATTTACTCTCGTTGAAATGGGGCACCAGTCCTCTAGGAGGACAACAATGAATTACTTCATTGCCAAATTTATCAATCTCATATCGGAAGCCATGACTTCTCGATTCAATGGATCTCCAGTCTCTACGTCAAAAGAATACGACGGGACAACAACTGGGTGTAAATAAATGAGTTTATTTAACTAAACTACTATGTACAGAGTAAATGCAAGGTGTAATAATCATAAAGATGAAAATAATATAATGAATGAGCAGTGCGATGAGTTGGCAATGGTGGGAGAGAATATGTTATGGCTATACACTATGGCTATACAGCTAATGATGCTACATCTAAGAATTAGGTTTGATGATTAAATATTGCTATATTTCGACATCAACCCAGTCATGAGCAGAGTGTTAAGACCGGCCAACTGTGAGTTGCGCTGTAGCTGAAGACCCTCGGCTGGAACCCAGGCGGCTGTGGTTGCCGTGGTAACCCTGGAGACGCGGGGTCTAGGTGGATTCTCCTGGAGGCCGTGTCCCGTTATCACGATGACGGATTCTGCCGGTGTCTCAGCGGTTCAGCTCTGGTGGAGTTTGCCAGGAGACTTTCTGTCTCGGACACTCTTGATTTCTGCTTGGCTTCTCTGCAGCCGGTCGTGCAGATGT
>NW_019431036.1:0-1119 GCF_002814215.2 Seriola lalandi dorsalis
CACTGAGTTAAAATCAAAGTTGTAAAGATTGTATATATATATATATATATATATATATATATATATATATGTGTGTGTATGTTTATCCATGTTTATTTGATGCACTAAAAAGATGATGAATTATACCCATGACAGAAAAACTAATTCAGTTCAGCTGTTCTTGCCATTGCAGGTCCGTTCATCTCCAGTACTCCGGCTAAACGGTAAGGTCAAGGGATATTTTTAAATTAGAATTTGATAGCATTATTCTAGTGGTAATGATGGGTACTAGATAAGTTTTACATGTTTTAATTTCTGTGCTTGGAGATATAAGGATTGTGATGACTGCATAGGAGAAATACATTCATTCAGTCTACAAATTGGTCGCGATTATGACCAACCATAAAATACACATTTTCACCTACTTTTCCATAGAAGAATTGAAAACAAATAATAATTGGTTATTTAAAGATTACTAATGACACCTGATTTGGATAAAAAAAAATTGGGATTAAATGGGTTAAACATTAAAACTAAATGCATAAAATTTAATAGTGATTTATGAGCATAATCAATTAACTTGGATGGATTTATTGTAAAATCATGTTTTCTGTTCCTCACTGTTTGTGAAAGTTTAGTTGCAAGCCTGAAGCTGAATGTGCAAACCTGCAAAACAGAATTTGCAATCAAAAATCTAAATATGCAAAACACACCTTTTTAATAATGCTATAAATTCCTATAAATCATTACATCACCAAGGTTGTAGAAACAAATATTTTGCAAATATGTTTTTTGTTATTGCTGATGTGACACTGTCTTTACACTGGAAGTCCTACTACGCACTGAAATTAATTTACATGATGCAGTGATGAGCATGTTAACATCATCATAAATCATTTACAGCCGATTCATTAGATAATATCTGTAGGTGTGAAAACCCATTGTTGCTTTTCCACTGAGAGATTAGCTGTATTTTAGAAATGTCTAAGAATACATATATAAATACAATCCACTGACAGGGGCCCATAAGGCTGACCACCTTTATGGTTGTTTTCTTTCTTTTTTTGGTAACTTTCACTTATTTTTCTGTTATTAGAGGTAGAAAATGTCTACATTGCCGAGCTGATGGTGGAGAGCAAT
>NW_019431037.1:0-1005 GCF_002814215.2 Seriola lalandi dorsalis
TTTTATGCCTTACTATACTATTATGTTTTTATGGCTTTTTATGCCTTAGTATGCTATGACGTTTTTATGTCTTACTATACTATGACCTTTTTATGACTTTTTATGCCTTACGATACTATGTCATTTTTATGCCTAAATATACTGTCGTTTTTATGAATTTTTATGCCTCAGTTTACTTTGTCGTTTTTATGACTTTTTATGTCCTACTATATTATGTCGTTTTTATGCCTTACTATACTATGATGTTTTTTTGACTTACTGTACTATTTAGTTTTTTTTGACATTTTTATGCCTCACTATACTATGACGTTTTTATGACTTTTTATGCCTTACGATACAATGTTGTTTTTATGACTTTTATGCCTTACTATGCTATGTCATTTTTATGCCTAAATATACTGTCGTTTTTATGACTTTTTATGCCTCAATTTACTTTGTCGTTTTTATGACTTTTTATGCCCTACTATATTATGCCGTTTTCATGCCTTACTATACTATGATGTTTTTTTGACTTACTGTACTATGTAGTTTTTTTTGACATTTTTATGCCTTACTATACTATGTTGTTTTTATGCCCTACTATACTATGTAGTTTTTTTTTTTTTTACATTTTGATGCCTTGCTATACTATGATGTTTTTTTGACTTACTATACTATGATGTATTTTGAAATTTTTATGCCTTACTATACTATGCCCTTTTTTGACATTTTTACGCCTTACTATACTATGATGTTTTTATGCTCCACAGCATCTCCTTGGTGTTGTAGTGTTTAGGATAGATGTTTCCAACTTAGAAGGTTATAGGTTCAAATTCTACTTCATCCCTTACCATACCATGACATTTTTATGCCTTACTGTACAATGTCGTTTTTATGACTTTTAATGCCTTAGTATACGATTTCGTTTTTATAACTTTTTATGCCTAACTATACTATGATATTTTCATGCCTTACTATACTATAAAGTTTTTTACTAATTCATGCTTTACCATACTCTGACGTTTT
>NW_019431038.1:0-880 GCF_002814215.2 Seriola lalandi dorsalis
GGAGGCCATTGAAGCTGGTGGTAACCGTCAGCTTCCATCCTGTACAATATGTTTCATTCATGTCTGTGTTACTCCCTGTAGTTAAACAGTCACTTTCAATGTTTTTATTAAGATGTCAGATTCACAAGATCTTAATGTTGACACTTAAATGATTGGAGGGTTGCAGGTGCTCAGCTGTACTCCACGTTTCTCTTTGTTGTTCTGTTACTTTCAGATGACACTCCTGAAATGAAGGAGGTAAGAACATCAAGGCAACAGGGGGAAGAGGAAGAAGCACATCTTCTGTAGCAGGAACTACCACAGAGGCAGTTTTCAGTACTGTGACAGTTGTTTATATGTCTGTCTGTCTGTCTGTCTGTGGGCAGATTTTGTCAACATGATAGCTTCACAACTGTTACGACATTTAACAGGTGTTCAGTTGTGTTCATCAGAATGGAGAAAACACCAGCCAAAACACTCAAAACTGCCTTTGTGGTAGTTCCCACTACAGCAGATGTCTCCAGAACCACATTTTGCCACGATGAAACACACACACACACACACACACACACACATAGACTCACAGAGTGAAAACAATACCAGCCACACTGTCACAGCAAGTAATGATGTCATGTAATCTAACTGAACAAAATCAGATCACTTAATGTAATTCTTTAGGTTTAACTAGCTGATAAATAAGGAAAAGATCACTCCTAGAACAGTAGTTATTTGTCCTCTGATGAGGGGGGTCGGAGGTGGGTTAAAATTAAAGTTAAAATAACTGAAGTGTGCATTGGCCAACACAAAATAATACAGTCAGTTCAGTCAGTAATGTACAGACTTGTTCACTGGGGAAACTAAATTGCTTCACATGCGGAATAACACAAGGAGTGAAAGAAGC
>NW_019431039.1:0-803 GCF_002814215.2 Seriola lalandi dorsalis
CAGGAACATAATGCATGTTGGTGGTGTCGAGTGGCCTCCTGGCAGAGGCCCCGAGGTTCCTGACAGGGCGAGGTCCCCCATATCACAGCTTGCAGCTTTAATTTCATTTCGTTATATAAGACAACAGTTATTGACAGTTGTCTTATATAACAAAATTAAATTAAAGCTGCACTTGAGGGGCAACATTTCTGGCCTGTGCACAATGATGACACACAGGAAACCAGTAAACACCACAAGACCATAACCCTGAACTGTTTGGAAGTCGTCTCAGCACAAACACATTTACCCATTTATTTGTTATCTATCTATCCATCCATCCATCCATCCATCCATCCATCCAATTAAAATCAAAGACAGGGAACAAGAAAATAATGACAAAAGTGACAAGTTTCATGCTTTATCTAAAGAGTCAGTAAAACATCTGGTACAGCATGAAAACAATAGTAGTAGCACTAAAAACAGCATATACAGTGACTAAAGAAAAAAAGAGGTTAAGAAAATGAAAGAAAAACCCAACTACTTCCTCATTATTGATCATATGGTCAGATGTGTAGAAAAACAGCCTTTTCGTAGAGGTTCTGGTGTTCTGTACCATTACATATTTAAGTATAAGTCTTATGTTAAGATCAGGGGATTTTATAGAAAGGAAAAGAGCCTGGAAATGAAAGATTGTAGAATTTAAAGGTGATGAGTAGAGTTTAAAAGTTTACAGCAACAGCCAAGAGCAGCTGGTAACTGGTGGCTGCTGTTACTGTTGAGTGTATCATGTGTCACACATTGGTTCACATTCCTGACAAACGCTC
>NW_019431040.1:0-536 GCF_002814215.2 Seriola lalandi dorsalis
CACTTTTCTGACCGCTGTAGAAAAGGCCACGTTAATTATAGAGCGACATGATTAACGACTGAACGGCTGAAGTGAGAGAGAGTTAAGATGTACTGAACCTGTTATACACATATGCAGATGTAATGTATGTACAAATATTGAATTTCATATGTACATATAAAATAAAAACATATGTAAAAATGATATATGAAAGAAATGAAGAAAGAAGAATTGACATGTTTTCTTCTTGATATTGAACCATTTTTGTTGATTTTATTGATTTTCTAACCATTTTTTTTAATTTCGATGTATGTGATTTAAATAAAGGAGTTAATGTGAATGTTGATTATTACCTCTTATAAATGTCCCACTTTTATTTCACGTTCTGTCGCTATAGCAACTTGGAAATCCTTTTTTAATTATTGATTAATATTAAATGGAAAAGGGAGGTTTTGAACTATCCACCGTTGTGAAACTGTTGAAATAGCTGTAAGAAAATATGGGCCACTCCTAATTTGCTGGATTTATGAACAGAAGCCTTATTCGTTTTTTTTAAA
>NW_019431041.1:0-839 GCF_002814215.2 Seriola lalandi dorsalis
TGAAAACACAGCTCTGCAAGGACACATATAAACCGCAGGTGTACGAGGAGAAAGGTATTTTGGATAACAGTAAAGACAAAGAGGATTCCAGAGGAACTGACATATGCACCTCCCGAAATTGGGTTGCGCAGCATTCAGCGCCAAACAAGCCACACTGACTGATCCAGCATCTTCTTGAAGGATGGGTAGGAAACAAAATTAAAACAACAATACGACATTCACACCCACTTCACACACAGTGATTAGACAGGTGAGTGGGGGTGAGAAAGTTGGCTATGTTTGAAATTCTCTTTGAAGCTCGATTGTTTTCAGTGATTACTTGATGATCTCTGTCACTTTTCATGTGTACACTTGAGTGTATTGCTATGAATGCCCTCCAGGAGAGACTGTGTGAGCATGTGTGCTGCTATCCCTGTGTTTCAACCCTGTCTCATTTAAATTAACTTTAAAACAACTTGTGTACACAACAAGCGGCAAAGTGACAAAAACTGCAGTTCCCTGAATGGCCACTTGAGTCTGGCCCCAAAAGTGAGTCAATCCCCATAGACTCACATGTTAATATGTCCAGCTTTACAGCAGAAGTAAACATGTTTACAGTGCTTGATTGCTTAATTGAGGGTGTGGTTGCTCTGAGTGACAGTAGGGTGCCGTCACAGTTAGCTAGCTTTTTGAATTAGCTGGGAGTTAAGCGGAGTCAGGCTCTGCCAAGATGGCGACGGTGGAGGGGCCTACTCCGAAACCTATGGGTGATGTCACAGAGGCTACGTCCACCTTTATACAGTCTATGCTATACAACTAAATGGCTAATGCTCAGTTTATTTAATGGCAGTGGATTCAGA
>NW_019431042.1:0-837 GCF_002814215.2 Seriola lalandi dorsalis
TCATCTGTGAGATATGTGAGTGTGTATGATAAATGTGATGAAGAACAGATGGAGGTCAGTCAGAGTCCAAACACAGACGGAGATAAACCAGAGTTCACTTCATATTCTTCGTTGTGTTTCCTCACTGTTGTTCGGCTGCAGGCCGCTGGATTCAGGGAGGTGTACGTGATGGAAACGGGAAACAAAGCCGCATCATCTGCTGATTATTTCAATTACAGCTCAACAATTCTATTAAAAACTAAATCGTTTTTGTCGCGTAGTAAAAATTTAATTCTCATCTTTCCAGACTTCTGTGCCAAAAACAACAATTTTTAAAAGCTGGGGCCGGTCGCTCAAAACACCTTACGTTTCCTATTAAATATGATACTTAAGCTTTAATTTAGCGGAGGGAGTTACTCAAGGGTGTTGCACAGAATCTCTTAAAAGGTTTCTTTAGTTAAGGACAAAAAGTTAAGAAATTTGCAGCAGTGAAAGAGATTTTACAGCAGTAAAATTCTGCTGTTTCCATGGAGACCCTTTGTGATACCTGTTAACATCTCTAGTTTTTTTCTTTAGTTTGGTCACTAAGGTCTTCTGTGCAAACAGTTTAACTGACTTTAAGTGATTCCTGAAGTTTAAGACTAAGATCAGGAGAAAACCTTAAATACTAAAGGGAACACGTTAAGGGGAACAGGGCGTTTAAAGGAAACCTTAATTTGAAAAGCTTAAATACCTAAGTATACTTAAGAAATAGCAGGTTTCAGGTAAAAACACTCAGAGAAACAAAATCCTGCAAGGTTTGATGGTGGGTCCAGGTGGGCGGGGCTTGGTGACTGCTTTGTTGTGACATCACAAAGT
>NW_019431044.1:0-1141 GCF_002814215.2 Seriola lalandi dorsalis
AGTGACTGAGCCAGTGAGTGACTGAGCCAGTGAGTGACTGACTGAGTGACTGACTGACTGACTGACTGACTGACTGACTGAGTGATTGAGTGACTGACTGAGTGACTGACTGAGTGATTGAGTGACTGAGTGATTGAGTGACTGACAGAGTGACTGAGCCAGTGAGTGACTGAGCCAGTGAGTGACTGACTGAGTGACTGACTGACTGACTGACTGAGTGACTGAGTGAGTGAGTGACTGACTGAGTGACTGAGTGATTGAGTGAGTGACTGACTGACTGACTGACTGACTGACTGGTGGTGACGGTGACCGAGTCTCCCTCCCCAGCTGTCCCAGTCATGTCCCTGCAGTTTGTGTGCAGCTCAGCTTTCAAACATCTGCTCCATGTTGTTCTTCTGTAAAGAAACTAATTGAATGTAGGCCAGAGACTGTTAATAGAGACCATACTCGTCGAGCTGTTTACCCTGCACTGCAGCTATTTCATCATCTTTTCCTGGTGTTAGTCTGCTGAAGGGATAGTTGGGGTTATTTGACGTGGGGTGGTGTGAGGTAGTCATGAATCGTCAGTGTGTTACCTCCACTAGATTCGGATCATCGTGCTGCCAGTTAGGAGATCCGACCGGGATGTGCACAGGGTCAGCAGATAAAACGTGTTTTAGACACTTGACACAAATGCCCCAGTGAATAGGCGTTTTTTTAGAAGTCTCTATAAAACATGTTTTTTTTGTGCACTGCAACACATCACTCTAGTGTGCTGGTGCTCTCTTAACTGGGAGCGCGCTGATCTGAATCTACTGCAGTTAACCCTCTGACTATGCATGACTACCTCAAACAACCCCACATCAAATAACCTGAACTATCCCTTTAAGGTGCTCTGCCTTTTCAGAGTTTTTGATTTCACTGTTTTATAAGGATAATTCCACCTTTTTTTGTTCACAGCGCTATTTATTTAATGCATTTCAACCGTACCTTCGTCCATCCATCCATTTTCCTCCACTTATCTGAGGTCAGGTCTCGCTGGCAGCAGGTCAAGCAAAGTAGTCCACTCATCCCTATCCAACAATGTTTTCCAGCTCCTCCCGGGGCGATCCTGATGTGTTCCCAGACCAGAGAGATATAACCTCTCCAGTATGTTCTGGGT
>NW_019431045.1:0-853 GCF_002814215.2 Seriola lalandi dorsalis
GAAGAGCCTCGCCCGCACGAGGAGCTCCTCACGCCCCGGCACGCGGGCTGCAGGGGTGGAGGACAGACAGGACTCTAAACACGTGCCTGTGAACGGAAGTGATCGGTACCTCACCTGAACAGGATCCCTTTCTTCGGGAAGTCCGGGAACTGGCGGATGTGTCTGTGGACCAGCTGGAGTTTGGATTCTGAGTCTGCTGCCATCCTGACCAGGTTCTCAACTGCTCACATCGAGCTGGTCCCGGACTTTTTAATTTCACTTCTTCTTCTTCCTCTTTACACATAGCGCGAGGACACAGCACTGCCCTCCTCTGGACAGACGGACACATACACACAAACCTGCTTCCTTTAAACACCCACTGAAACAATGAATATTCTGATCAAAAATAATGAGCCATTCAGGGACCTGTTATATGATCATGCTTTAGACAGGCCACAGTGTCCCGCAGGAATCACTGAAACTATGACAGACTGTCACATTTCCTCTGTTCAACCTGAACATGTGACTGAATGATGATTTTTATCTGTTTTAAACACTGTAAGGAGACAGACACAAACTCAAAATAAAACAGAATCATTGCAGAACAGAGATCATCTGCAAATTTAATTCAGCCTTATACTTAATGAGATGAGACCTTCACATCCATGTCAGTGACGTCATGGCGACAGCAAGGAAAAAGTCAAAGGACAGAGACATTTGAGGAGACAGGAATGTTTTTTTTTTATGTA
Organism: Seriola lalandi dorsalis; assembly: GCF_002814215.2. Classification (NCBI taxonomy): domain Eukaryota; kingdom Metazoa; phylum Chordata; class Actinopteri; order Carangiformes; family Carangidae; genus Seriola; species Seriola lalandi. The sequence goes on from NW_019431045.1 coordinate 729, forward strand.
ACTGCAGTCAGTTAAGATAAAGGTGAATAAAAAGAAAGTGACTTAAATGAAGATATTAAAATGAGAGCACAATTTCACAGTTTGAATAGCTTTTTTGTTTTTTGACGAAGTTATGGTCTAAATGA
>NW_019431046.1:0-1064 GCF_002814215.2 Seriola lalandi dorsalis
TGTTAGTAACTGTGTGCCAGCACACATCAACAAACTGAAAATGTAAAGTCAAAATACACAAAATTGGTTACCAACCATTCAGAAACGTCCTGCTGCAGTTGTAGAGTTTGAACTTCTTCAGCAGCCTCTCCCTCTGGCTCAGATTCTGGATAAAAGTCGTGTGGTTGAACCAAATCGCTACCGACGCCAGGTCACCAGTCACCGTAAACATTAGACTCTAATGTTTACGGTGACTGTGACGGGCGACCTGGCGACCATGCTGTAATGATTAGAGCATGGTGCCAGAAGCCCAAGCCGCATCCCCTTCCGGAGAGGGGCGTGGTCAGGCACAGCTCATTTGCATTTAAAGCTACACACACAGAAACAGCCTGTTCTGAACAGGGCTGAAACAGAGGGGTTTACAGGAATGCTGAAATATAGGATCGGAGTGGATTTTTTAGCAAGAAGCTTTTGGGGACCTCTGAGACTTATTCAAACTTGTTGAAAAGGAGCATAATATATCCCCTTTGACAATGTCATACTCTACCTCACTGATGAACAAGAAATGGAACAAGTCCTTCCTCCTACCCTGAAATCTTTGCCTGCAACAACAAAGATTCACCAGATCATGCATCATAGATCAAAACACTCTCTGGTACAGAGAACTGACATGTTTCTGCAGTGAACAAGGAATGTGTCACTGTTTCAGTCCAGTTTGTTTTACTTTCGGCACTGAGCAAGGCAGCACAGATAACCAGAGATATTCTGCAGCCCCCAAAGAAAACGTGTTAAGCCCGTTTGTGGCCCTTTATAACTTAACTTAAAAATAAAGTGTGCAATAAGTTACAATAAAAAGTGACAACGCCAAAAGAGGTAAGGGTCCTCTCAAATAACTAAAAACGGCTAAAAGGATCAGTACAAAGTTTAAAGAGCAACGTCATTAAAAATGCAGGGCGGAGGATGTTCTGGCACAGTTTTTAATAAATAATTAAAAACCAACAAATAGCCAGTAAAAGAATTAACCAATTACTGTGGCGGTAAAAATGAACCAAGTTAAAACAATGTACACAACACAACACAACACA
>NW_019431047.1:0-865 GCF_002814215.2 Seriola lalandi dorsalis
ACTCAGTGTATATCACATTTTTCAAAATAAAAGGACTTTGGGTACACACACAATACTTGTGAGTGGGAAACATTCAGGGCTGGTTTTGATCTGGACGTGAGATTTGCTGATTCAAACCAGATGATTCCTTTAAAACGTGACATAATGCATTTGTGTTGCATCTTGGTGAATGATTCATGTGTGTCTCAAAGATGCCTTACCTTATGTGCTGAAAAACAAATACATAAATGAATATGATTCACTAAAAACAGGATTTGTCCACCGATGCTAATGTTGCAGATTCCACTAGTTAGCTAAATGCCAGAGACGTTAAAAGAATCCTGAATAGAGAAATCCGTATGTGGAAGTGGGAAGTTGGGGGATTTTCTTGTGAGGGCCTGTTTTTAAATTTCCATCCAAAACAAGATGTGCCAAAATGTTCACAAAACACATCGACACAAGGACGGGTCAACTAGCAACTGACTGACCTACTGTGAAGTCGGGCTGCCCCCAACCAAAGATTTTCCTATAGTCGACATGGTCCTCAGTTAAGCCATTAATCGACTTTTCATCACACTTTATGGTATTTATTTAATTATTTATCATACCATGGTAGGAACATGGATGGTTATCACCTGTACAGTCTTTCCTCCACCATACACACACACACACACACACACACAGCAGAGAAAATGTCTGATAGAAGCGAGGCTGATATCACTAATCTCCATCTCCATCCCCTGAAAAAACACATTAAAATCAGCAGCGTGGGATTACTTTGGATATCCCAAAAGGGATGTGGATTCACAGTGGAAACACATCAAACACATCCGCACGTCTTCAAGAACACCATCCCTCCGTGCAGATCTAATATGGCGACTTCCTT
>NW_019431049.1:0-1067 GCF_002814215.2 Seriola lalandi dorsalis
CCTCCTCCTCCTCCTCCTCCTGTAAATGTACTGTAACAGTCTGGCAATTCTTCAGCTAAACCATGCTATTTATGTCATGTCTGTTTTTATAATAAACATTTTAATTATGATGTGGTGTTTGTCATTTTCCACTGCAGTAGCAGAAGTAAATGGATTCAGTAGCCTGGCTAAGGAGGAAATACCTTAAGGGAATTTTTAATAATCATCACATTAAATGCAATGGACTGTGTGTAAAACTGGAGCAGCAACATTCAAATGCCTTCGGCTTAAAGATGCTTCTTTTTAACTTGCAATGTTAGTGTAGGTAATACTGTATGTCAAGTCTCAAGAGCTACCTCATCATGCTGCTGGACTGGGAACATGGACTGCGCAGGCCCCAAACTGTGAGGCCCTCCAAACAAATAACTTCTGAAATAAGTTGCATGGTAGAATGTGAACAATACATAGGCCTACGACCGTTGTGTGGATTTACCCGGCTTCACTGTAGTATGAGCGGACAGACAATCTGGAGAAAGTAGAAAGAATAAAGGTGGAGGACTGGTTCTGCTTGTGAACAATAGATGGTGCAACCCCGGTCACATCACAGTGCAGGAGAAGATCTGCTGTTGAGATATTGAACTGTTGGCAGTTGGTCTTAGACCGTACTATGTACCGAGGGAGTTCTCTCACATCGTCGCCATTGTTGTTTACATTCAAATACGAGCTGAGCCTGCAGTCATGTGTGACGTCATTCACAAGACTGTTGCGAGAGTACAGACGCAGCACCCTGATGCATTTATTGCAATATCGGGGAATTTTAACCATGTCACTCTCACTTCTCACCTCTCTGGCTTCGCTCAGTGTGTTGACTGTCCCACAAGGGAAAATAAGACACTTGATCTGTTGTATGCAAATGTAAAGGAGGCCTACACTGCTTCAGCTCTACCACCACTTGGCAGATCAGATCATAATCTGGTTTTTCTTCAGCCTTCCTACAAGCCCTGTGTACTGAGGCAGGCTGCAACCACCCGCTCATTCAGGAACTGGACCCCGGAGGCCAGGGAGTCTCTAAAAGACTGTTTTGAGTG
>NW_019431050.1:0-902 GCF_002814215.2 Seriola lalandi dorsalis
GCTCACAGTGGCTGCGTCTCTGCTTTGTTGCTGCAACAGCCAGCTCGGTCTCTCTTTCTTTTGACAGAAAACGTCACTAAAGTGCCACTGTCTCCACATGCAGCTGCTTAAATGGTTAAAAATATATTTATATTTTTGTATGTGAATATGACAAAAGGTCTTTTCTCTGTCTATTTATGCTGGTACACGGCACGTCAAGTCTGAATAAGAGGCGGGAGGCCGGATCTCTATAGCATGTGACGCGCCCGTCTCGCAGCCAGGGTGTCCACTCCAACCTGTTAACATATGCGCCAAAATGAAAACCAAGATGTCACACACATGCACTGCATCCAGTGTGTTCCTGGCCTTAGACCAATCCTGCCTGGTAGACATTTTGGACACATGAGTTGGGACAACCACTGTTAAAACTAAGTTTGCCTAATGTGGTTGTGTTCTCCATCAACAAAAACAAAATATGACAAACTATGAACTATGTGGTCTTTTAAGTTGGAAGACTTGACAGCAGCAGATGGAATATCAGATCTGTCTGGAGCGACGAAGAGACTAATGATACAATGGAACAAAAACTTATGCCGTATTTTCACGGGTTTCCACCGTTTGAAGTGTGGCTCTTTTTAAACGTGTCATTTTCATTGTGCCCTCTTCTCCTGCACTGGTAGTTTGGGTTATTAGACGTGGGGTTGTGTGAGGTGCTTATCTATTGTCAGTCAGTGTACTACCTGCAGTAGGTTCAGATCAGAGCACTCTCAGTTTAGAAGAGCAGCAGGAGCACCGGCATAGAAGCTGAGTGATGTGCTGCTGTGGACGTTGCCATCTGCAAAGACGTGTTTCACCCACACAAAGGACCAAAGAAAAAAAAAAACAACATAATTTGAAGTACATGTTATGTATTTTCATCGCTT
>NW_019431051.1:0-990 GCF_002814215.2 Seriola lalandi dorsalis
TACTATACTATGATGTTTTATTCCATACTATACTATGACATTTTATACCTTAATATACTGAGTTTTTATGCTTTACTATACTATCGCATTTTTGTCATACTATACTATGACTTTTTTATTTCTTACCATAGTATGATTTTTTTATTTCTTACTATACAATTACATTTTATTCCTTTATATACTATGACATTTTTATTTCTTACTATACTATGAGTTTTTTATTTCTTACCACACTAAGACTTTGTATGCATTACTATACTATGACTTTATGACTTACTATACTATGACTTTTTATTTCTTACTATAATATTACTTTTTATGCTTTACTATACTATGACATTTTTATCATACTATACTATGACTTTTTATGCCTTACTATGCTTTGACATTTTTAAGCCTCACTATATTATGATATTTTTATTCCTCACTATACTATGACATTTTATTCCTTATTATACTATGTCGTTTTGTGGCCTGACTATACAATGGCTTTTTATTTCTTACTATACTATGATATTTTTATTCCTTACTATACTATGGCATTTTTGTCATACTATACTATGACTTTTTTTATTTCTTACCATACTATGACTTTGTATATCTTACTAAACTATGATGTTTTTGTCATACTATACTATGACATTTTATACCTTACTATACTATGACATTTTTATCATACTATACTATGATGCTTTCATGCCTTACTATACTATGATGTTTTATTCCATACTATACTATGACATTTTATACCTTAATATACTGAGTTTTTATGCTTTACTATACTATCGCATTTTTGTCATACTATACTATGACTTTTTTATTTCTTACCATAGTATGATTTTTTTATTTCTTACTATACAATTACATTTTATTCCTTTATATACTATGACATTTTTATTTCTTACTATACTATGAGTTTTTTATTTCTTACCACACTAAGACTTTGTATGCATTACTATACTATGACTTTATGACTTACTATACTATGAC
>NW_019431053.1:0-675 GCF_002814215.2 Seriola lalandi dorsalis
ATTCATTCCCCACCTACAGTACGTCATTTAAATTCAAAATAGAAACATCAGACAGTCTTTGCCTCTTTTTATGTGACAGTAATGAAAATTAGTCATTGTTAAAATCTGTTGTGTTGCGGTTTCAGAACGATGGAGACAGAGAACAATTAGATTCAAAATATGATGCAGGTTTAGGATGATTTTTTTTCCTGGGCAACTTTCATGTTTTTCCCAAATGATGTACAAATGGCTTGATACAGTAAACAGCATGTAGCTGCTGTGAATGCGGGAAAACATTCCCGAGGGGAGCATGTCCCCTGAATATCCACTTGGGTTGGGGCTAAACCCCGAATGTTTACAATGTCTGGCTCCGCCCCTGCTGCTCTCCAGTGGGGTCAAATGGGGTCATTCCTCTGTGTGACGTCACTCACCCTAGCCGTGAACATTCCGCCACATACACACTAATGTAAAAATCTGGAACGGTCCAGAAACGTTCATGACACTTGAACTGTCACTGTGTAAAAAAAACTATGAATAGGATTTCTATGGCGGTAGATTTGTCTCAATGTTATTTGTGTGAACAGACTGACAATCCATGTGTAAATGTGTAACCTGTAAATATAAAACACCTTCCACAGATAGATAGATAGATAGATAGATAGATAGATAGATAGATAGATAGATAGATAGATAGAT
>NW_019431055.1:0-1005 GCF_002814215.2 Seriola lalandi dorsalis
ATGACCTCTGTATTTTCAGATAAAAGTGATTGAGTTTATATTTAATTACAGATTATCCTTCTATAAACATAATGGAACTGATCATCAATCAAAGACAGAGCAGAAACAGTTACAGCTCTTTGGTAAAGACAGAAATAAAACGTATTCAAAGATTTATGTTGACATGTCAAACATTTTTATATAATCAACAACAATTTTTTATCTCAAAGTATCAGGGAAATTACATCTTATTATTTGGTGATTATGATGTAACAATCTGTAGTGAATGTGACCATTCAAGCTTTTTTTCAGACTCACAAACATAAAAGATAAAAACCAATAATAATAATTATATAATAAATCATTCAATTAAAACAACAGTTCAAATGTAGGCGTCCTTCAGAGGCTGCATGAAGACTGATTGTGTCACAGCGGTGCGACTAGACTGTCTCATTTCAGCTCAGCCTTCACGGTCTGCAGCGGCGTCGAAGGTCACACCTTCATAGACCGCGACCTCTGAGGGATGAGGCCCCTCAACTGGGAATCAGCTGACGTCAGATGTTTTAGAAGTGCTTCACATTCAGGAACAGCGGAGAACACAAACAGCTGACTGGCATTTTAAAAAGCTCTAAATGATGAACATGCAACACTGACAGAACACACACTAAACATGTGAAGGAACATTTTGACCTGAGAACAGCCTTTACAACACTGTGGACAAATGTCTCCTGTTCCGATCATCCCTGTGATGAGAGAAATATTAAGTCAAGTTCAGGAAACCTCATTTCCTGTCCTCTGTCCTCTCGCCTCCTCTGACTAACTTGAACCTTTGGTTGAATAATCTTTGCCGTGCTGGAACATTATTATCATGGAAAACATGAAAAGCAATTATTTTTGCTAGATGATCTACATTTATACAATGATGAAATTAAGTTGAATATCATTACTTTTGTAGAAGCTCTGAGGTCATCGTGTCCTCTCACTCCTACAACCAAACCTACATCTTTGTTACGGAGAGTCAAATAT
>NW_019431056.1:0-893 GCF_002814215.2 Seriola lalandi dorsalis
TCAGTTTACAGTGAAGGTTTGAGGTGTTTTGATAGTTTAGTGATTTAATATCTACATTTTTATTGATTCATTTTCTTTCAGCCAATCGTGATGGTTTGAGCTCCAGTCGGCAGCTTCCTCCTGCTGCTGGTGTCTGGTTTATTCCCAGTGTAGAGGAGCTGTTGGTGTGATGCCTTCAGGCGTCTCCGTCTGTGACGGGATGTTCCTCATCACTGAGTGATGGGTTAATTACTGTTAGTTTCTTACACTGGAGGTTTTGAGTGTTTGTGTTACTGAAGAACAAGTGTAGAGAGAAGGTCACAGAGGTGAAGTACGGGTTGTTGTTGTCGAGGTTCTATGAGCTCAGGGAATCAGAACCTTTAAAAAGGCGTTCCTGTGGTTCTACAGAACCCTGATGAGGCTGTGAAGTTCTTCAGAAACTGTCCTGATTTTATTCTTTATTCCTTTTATCTTCTCACCATGTGACGGTTCATTGAATCTAGAACGAACGATGAGTCGCCATTAGAGCTGCACAATTCATATCAATGCAATATCCAAATATCCAAAATGTTAGCATTAGCATTGTTAGCAGCATCAGTGTTGTGGAGCTACAGATCATGTTCTCCAGACGTAAAGAGATCAGCAAAAATCACATCATCATCATTTTTATTTTTCAGGGAAAATGAAATGAAAAACATTCGATTCCAACAGAAATCACAATATCTGTCAAAATAATCACATGGCTTTTCTTGGTGTCGTGCATCTGTAGTCGTTATAATCCACGACGTCAGCTCGGAATCTGAGCTTCATTATTCTACGTCGACTGACGGTGTCGACGCGTCATTCAGATTTTTCCGGTGCTCAGGACGTTCCTGTATGTTTTTCTGCTGGACTGCTGTGAACCCAGAGACCTC
>NW_019431057.1:0-688 GCF_002814215.2 Seriola lalandi dorsalis
GAGTCGTGTGTGTGTGTGTGTGTGTGTGTGTGTTGCAGTAAAGGGATGGAGCTTTCTGAAGTGCAGCAGGTAGAAGTGGTTGAGGAAGTCAAGAAAAAGTGAAAGAGACAAACGTTTGACGCCTGAGCTCAAGAGACAGAAGAAATGATGCACTTGAACTAAACTGCAGACGCCTGTGTGTCCGGACGGACCGCTATCATCGTCTTCTGACCTTTTGCGAGGTAAAAAAAAATGTTTGTCTCACAGTGGAACAAATGCTTCTCATTTTAAAAGATTTTCTAGATAAAATCGAGGTCATAACGAGCTGCATCTTCTCTGAATGTCACTGGGAAACTTCACTGTTGTATTTCAAGTGGAGACCAGAAACGAGAGGAACGGAGAAGGAAACAGAGTGCAAGCTAAATTTTTAAGCAGCACAATAAGCCATCTGCCCCTGCATCGTGTTTGTATTAAAAGTGGAGGAGGCGGTAATGAAATACATTGTTGTGTCTTATGAGATGTGGAAAGCTGCTGATTATTTAATGGAAAGCCCTGTTCCCGGTCAGTTTCCTCCAGCTGCCATCTTGCCTCTCACGCTTCAGCTGCTCTCCCGTACATAGATTCTGTTTGATTGCAGACTCATATTTTCATTTAAATGGTGATGGGCTAGAGGATCAGTGTAAATTGGAAACCCAAACTTATTCCGCTT
>NW_019431058.1:0-987 GCF_002814215.2 Seriola lalandi dorsalis
TGTGTGTGTGTGTGTGTGTGTGTGTGTGTGCTTACACTTGCAGTAGTCGAGGCTGTTGATGGTGTTGTTGTTGGAGGCGGTCCACGACTTGTTGAGGGTGGAGCTTGTGTTGCAGAGGGTGGAGTTTGGAGGGTGACAGTAGTTCACACAGGGGTCCCAGGCGTGGGGGTGGTCCGACTTCTGAACCTTCACTGGAACACACACACACACACACACACACACGCACACACACACGCACACAAACATTTTGTTAGTTGTGACCTTAACTCTCTCATAATTGGATAAATTCATGAGCGTAAAACCAGTTCCTCGTCGTTAACGGCGTCTCCACACGTTCATTTTCTTCATTTATCACCACACACTTTGTTCATGTTGCGGAACCAAAATACACAAAATGAAAATATTATAATATTTAATCCTCTTGTTCAGCTGCTGTGAATGTTTGTACATTGAGGCTGTTCAGGTCGAATCTGAGCCGTATCTATTGAAGTGGACTGTAGATCCACAGATATTAGATCTGTGGGTCAGATGAAGGAACATGGAGGTTTTAGGGGATCTTGAAACTGTGAAACTGTACATGCCCTGTCTGTGTGTGTCACCAGAACCGTCTGTGTTCCCGCCACATCTGCCCAGGTTCCCCCAGAGACAGGCACCTGCTGGTCTCTGAAGGGTCATGGGGGGATCTGGAAACAGTGACAGAGTCAGAGACCTGAGCTGCCACTTCACTGACTGAGGTTCTGGCAGCAGACCGACGGTACTGACGCCTGGATCTGATCTGGATCTGGTTGTATAATAAATCCCAACAGTAACAGAATGTTCTTGTCATTTTCACTTTCAATAAAATATATTTTTAATCATTATGGCTGTTATGGTTTCATGTCTTAGGTTAAACAGGACGTGATGTTGTGTGATAGTAGATGTTTGAGATGAAAACCTAAAGATACTCTCTCCCTGCTCCGACACATTAATGAAGGATTAATCCTCCAT
>NW_019431059.1:0-832 GCF_002814215.2 Seriola lalandi dorsalis
GTGCCAGGGCCGGGTTCACTGCTCAGTCACAATGTGTAATCAGCTGACATGAAAAGTATCTTATGATGAAGCCGAGTGTTAACTGTTTTATTTCATCAAATATTCTCTGCTTCTCCATCCTTAAATGAATTCCAACAGGACGCCTTATTGTCAGCCTGAGCACAGTGTGAACCTGTTGTACTCAGCTGCGGGTTTTACATCGAGGTTAGAGTGAGTAAGTCGACAAAACATGCGACTGGAGAGAGAGAGAGAGAGAGAGAGAGAGAGAGAGAGAGAGAGAGAGAGAGAGAGAGAGAGAGAGAGTGTTGTTGAGGTGCTTTTTGTTCCAATTACTCAAATGTCACTGGAGAGGTCGTTGTATTTCACACATTATCAACAACAGATCCTGACTGCGGCCGCATTGCATTCTGGTCCTTTCCCTGCCATTCCTGTGGGAGTAGAAATTGGTCTGTGTGTCGGTTTCCCCCAGTGTGGTTTTACTTTTGTGCGAAATATATGGCTTCAGAGAAACTCTGAGGGACAGACTCCAAACACAGGTGTTTATCACTCAACTTTTAGATGTCTGAAAACACTGCAGCTGCTCTAGAAATACTTCAAGTCGCTGTCAGAGGTGGAAGAAATATTCCAGTCATTTATTGTGTGGTCTCCCTACACTCAGAAATGTGTTTTATTGTTACTTAACTTGAATGTTTGACTGTCACTGTGCAGAATGAAGAATGTGCCTTTAGCCAATCACTCATAAGCTGTCAAACCTTGAAAGAGTTCTCTCTCTCTGCTGTCATTCAGCTGTCGTTTCAGCACCGCAAGGAATCTGCGACCCACCTCCACCCCT
>NW_019431060.1:0-802 GCF_002814215.2 Seriola lalandi dorsalis
ACCATCAGGGGAGGTAAACCAGTCAAATGTTTGGAGCCCCCCAAGGGAAAAATGGGTCCCCAGTGGCCTTCATATTGGCATATTTTTCAATAACAACTCTAAACCCCCTTAAACCTCCCATTAAGGCAATATACACAGCACTGCCACCACCCCAAAACCCCCCTAAGTGGGGCCCCTGGTTAAGTGAACTGAAAGCAGCATCTACCAATAGCCTACCATTGAGGCATTCAGGGAATATCGGTAACTTGAATTGTCTAAAATCGTCTGCATGTGAGGTGTTTAAGGGACATCTAGTCTGCCTGTGAAGGGGGGTGGCCACTGGATTTTAGCAGTCAGTTCAAGTCTCTTCATGCAAACCTTTTGGGGTAAATAAAAGCATGTTCTCTGCCTGTTTTCCAGCAGCACATTTTCTCTGTATATCTGGAAATAAAGAACATTGAAACCACAATTAAAAATTTCTCTTAAGGTTTTTAGAGAAAGCAATGTGACTGAATCACAGAGTAAAGTAAGGTACTAACAATGTTTTACATTCAGGCTGTGGATGTGGATGTGGATGTACGGTCAAGGTTACTTTCAGGCTATCCTTTGTATTTACAGGCTCCAGTCATGAGTAGAAGGTTAATCTAGACTTTCAACTTAGTAATTTTTCTGCAAGGAGACATTTTAGCTGCCCCATCTTAAATGTACAGTATGTAACTTCTGCCTCTAGGGGTCTCTCAATCAAAATTGTAACAAAAGACGGCGTTGGTGTGAAATAGCGTGAGATCATGGGAGTTGTTTTCTCACCACCATTGCCAACAGC
>NW_019431061.1:0-752 GCF_002814215.2 Seriola lalandi dorsalis
GTATATGTGGTCAGTATGTGTGTGTGTGTGTGTGTGTGTGTGTGCGCGTGTGTGCGCACCTGTTCAATTTCCTCGATGGCGTCTTTCACCACTCCGATCTGAGCAGACAGAACCAGCAGCACAGCAGCTTTATTATCTGTCAACAGACACGACTAATCAATAAACCTGTTAATCAACAGGAAGCACAAACCTGCAGTCTGAAGGAGCTGGTGATTGATCACTGAACATACATACTGTACATCCTGTATGATCAACATGTCCACAACCTCATTTACATCGTTAATGATTCCACCTTTAAAAGCAGCTTTTGTGCAGTAGAGCTGCAAATAAATATTATTTTCATATTTAATTATACTGATATTATTTCTCCAACTAATCAATCATTAATCAAAAAACTCAAAACTGTAAAATGCTGATTTCTTCTTCTTCATGTCTTTAAACTTCAGTCGCTTCAACAAACAGAAGCTTAAGGACATTTGTTTTAAAATGATAATGGAACAAACAACAGCAACAAACTTTAAATTCTAATTAGAATAAAATAATAAAACCTAATAATCTAATATATTACCTAATAAAACCATCCAAACCTTGCAGGATTTGGTTTCTCTGAGTGTTTTTACCTGAAATCTGCTTTATTTTTATTGGATCACTCAGAAAACAGTCAGCCAATCAGAAGAGAGGCTCAGAGCCTCCTCTCTTCTGATTGGCTCACAGACCTGTTGTTACTAGAGCTGCAGAGAGAAGCCTGAGAG
>NW_019431062.1:0-1039 GCF_002814215.2 Seriola lalandi dorsalis
AAGAAGAAGAAGAAGAAGAAAGGATAAAATCGGTAAGAATAACAATAAATAAAATAAATAGCAGCTAAATAAAGTTTCAGAGCTAGTTAAAGGCTGAGGTGAAAGGACAAGAGAGGGAGTCAGGCTGTTGAGCCCCGGGGCCCCACAATCATTCAGTCCGCCCCTGAAGATCAGTCCAGGCAGCTGAAAGCTCCGGTTCAACCTGAGAGAGGAGGAGGAGGAGGAGTCAGTGCGCGCGACGGAGACTCACCTTTACAGTACCTGTCTTCGCTCACTGAGGACAGGATGTAACCTTAATGTCCATGTCCAGAGATTTCAATGACTGACGAACTGTCGGGATTCACACAGGTAATATTCTAATGAGGATTACTGCGCGCGCGGCCAGGTATTACCAAAGCGCGCCACATGAAGGATGAAGGCGGCGCGTTGACACCGGCAGCTGCCTGTTGATCCGCTCCGGACTTCCCCTCCACCTGAGCACGAGGACTCCGGAGCCGGGCTGAGAGGCTGCTGCAGGTCTGTACATGTACAGGTGTGATCTATGAGTCCGGGCACGAGCTCGTCCTGTTGGCTGAATGTGCGCATCAGTGACGACACTGAGTCAAAAGTTTGTTTAATGGAAGCTGACAATGCAACAATGCGACCTTTGGTTTGTTTCCTCCGCCGAGTAGCTTTCATTTATTTGTTTGTTTGTTTGTTTGTTTGTTTGTTTGTGAGCACGATTACGCAACAAGTATTGAACCGATTTGCGCCGGATTTGGTGGCGGGACGAGTCAAGGCCCAGAGAGGGAGCCGTTAAAGTTTTGGCCAGATCCGGATCAGTTCATATGAATCTGTATTTTCTTTCCTCTGAAGTCTGGTGTATGTAGTTTGACATTGGTCTTGGCGGAGTGTCCTAGTTTAAAGTATGAAGTCGCATCTAATTGGCTGCCCTGATTAAACACCAAGAAGAAGATCACACAGGTTAGATGAGTTTATAATGACACCTGAGTGTTGAAGTCTGTTTCCTTCTGGCTGATACTGTGGCTCCAACTGAAGA
>NW_019431063.1:0-849 GCF_002814215.2 Seriola lalandi dorsalis
ATGAACTCTGTGGAAATCCATAAACAAACCTCCGCTCCAGGCCTCAGCACCAGAGCACACCCATGTAGTGCAATCTACTGGGACTTCAACCACAGTGCCTGGAAGAAAGAGTTTCTGTTGTGGCTGCGGTGGAGCAAAGGCAACTTTAGGCACTAGCGGGTATCGTTTGCATATTTTGGATACAGCAGCTCATACAGCAGCAGTACAATTGGTACATATTTGTCTGGACTCTGCGTTCCACCAAGTGACCGCGTTCAGCAGCCATCACCCGCCTGCTTGCTGGGATTGTCGGCTGCTACTGAAGGATGTGCAGCTCCAGCTTCAGAACCATAACCTGTAAGTATGTCAGTGAAACCTTCATTCTTTGTGACCTATTATCAATAGCCTGCACATAACCATTTCACTGAGCAACTAAGTGATTACACATGCTAAGGCTGACTTGCTAGCTTGCTCATGAGCTTGTACATGTCAGTTTTCACAAATTATTTTAAACCTATATATTTTTAAGTCGGTATTTTCAGTGACTCACAGTTGATAGCAGCCCCAGCTGCTCCGATAGCTATTGGTATTAGCCGCAGAGGAACATTAGCTCTGATCTAGGCGTCTCATTGGGCGCAGCACTGAAACAGAGGTTAGAAGTAATATTAATAAGTGCTGTGGGAGCATGGACCCTTTGGTGGTTAATGTTAGGCTGCCTGTATAAATTAGTTGCTAACTTTACTATCATGATGTTTAACTACTTTCAACCAACATGTCACTTATGATTCTCTGTCAGACAAACTGATTCTTACTGTTATGATGTCACATCTGAAACAAGATTTTCTAACATTCGCAGACTTTCCATCTCGG
>NW_019431064.1:0-1090 GCF_002814215.2 Seriola lalandi dorsalis
GTATGTTTACTTCAGCCTTAACGTTGAATAGAAAACATTTATTCAACCTTTATTTATTTGATTTCTTCTTTAAATCTGCATGAAACTTTTCCAGCAAATATTTTAAAGCCAAGAGGAGGTTGACTCAAAAGCCATGCACCACAGTTAAAAAAAAATCACATAACACCAAAAGACAAGCTGAGAGGGCTGCCAATAACTGCTGCATAACTGAAGTGTTTGAATATTCATGGCCTTGTCTCTCAGTGGTTTTACTGGAGTTTTTACAGTGTAATTAAAAAAATACAAAACATGTTTGTTTCCTTGCATGTCAAAGCTCTACTGAGAAGCTTTGGTCTTAGTTCTTAACCTTCCTTTATAAAGACTTCTTGTCACATTTGAAGGAAAACTGGACCCAAATGCAGACAACACTAAAAGGGAACTGGTGGGGGCAAGGGTCATTTAATAATGAAAATTGAGTTACGCAACAGGCGAAGCACAACTAAGAAATAATACACAAATCCAGAAAAAATGCAGGAACAAAATCCAGAATCACCAGGGGCTGGTTTCACAAGGATAGGATTTGTTGTATCAAAGCCACAGTCAGATGTCTGAATTCATTCAGTGCACAAAGTAGTAGTAGTTCTTGGCTATCTTAAGCCAAACTGTAGTACAATGAATTCTAGATAAATTAACACTATTAAAAATTGCCAACTACAGAACCACATCCAATCGCTCAGCTCCATTTACCCTCAGCAGACAATGTTCGTCTTTTGGAAGAATTCAACAGTTACAAGGACATTTTACTTGAAGAGTAAAAAGAAAAATCTCATTTGAAAAGAAAGGCTGCAGTCTCTAAAAACTCTTTTTCTTCTCTTTGCTCTCTCCACAATAAAGTTAGCAAACCACAAATCACACAGACAGACTATAAGACTGATCTATGAGCAGCATTAGGACTGGATCAACAGTACAGACCAGTCTGACATGTCTTTGTGAAACCGGCCCCTGGAGACACTACGGAAACTCAACAGGACCAAAACATACAAAAACAATAGGGAACACAGAGACTAAACACACACAAGAGGAGCAGCTAACAAGACATAGGTGTAACACA
>NW_019431064.1:1784-2592 GCF_002814215.2 Seriola lalandi dorsalis
TTTGTCTTAAATACTGATCCCAATGTTAAGGAACCTTCCATGCTCAGATTTCTGTATTTTTATCTCTGCGTTTAATACAATCATACCTACATGACATGTTAAGCCTATATGACACAAAACTGACTGTTTGTTAAGGCACCATGGCAACAAACCTCTGGGCTGAGGACAGTCACTGAGCCGAGCTACGTATTGTTCTCCAAGAAACTGTTTCAGCACAAACTCCCCCAAAACTACTAATCACTTTTTATGTTTAGAGGTGTTGGTGGGCAGAGCTTCCACTTTGGGCAGAGCTTCCAGTATTTATGCTAAGCTAGGCTAACCATTTCCAATAACAATATCTGTAAAAATGGTCTGTACTGGTCTGTACTGAACTAATCAGACGAATGCATCAGAGTTTGTTGAAAACAGTCCAGACAGGTCAGGTCTGAACACAAACAAAGCGGGCTGTGATAAAAGGGCTCTGCATGTACAACAAAAATCCAAAATGAAATGTTACACCTCTGAAAACATTTGGACTCTTTGTGTTGCTGAATGTCATAACCTGCAGCGAATGAGTCACAGCTTATTAGTGAAATTGTTAAACGTAACAGCGACACAGCGTTGAGCACAAAAAGAAGCAGAATGTGTTTTGAAGCAGGAACACATATTGTGAGGTGGTTACAGGATTTTTTTTTTCTCTCAGCTTGGCAGATAATATCTTTCTGGGGACAAATATGAGGATCAGGGGACGCTAATGAATTCTTCTATCACATCTGCTGAGGAGATCTCCACATGGCAGCTATTTACAGGAGGCTGATGGAGAGCTGCA
>NW_019431065.1:0-831 GCF_002814215.2 Seriola lalandi dorsalis
GAAGGCAAGCTAGCTTTACAGCTAGGCACTCTGAGTGGTGGTCTGTTAGTGACTGCAGAATAACTAATGGAAAATGGATTTCCTCTGTGAAATAGTTCAAGCCCTGGTCGCATTAGCAGCTCTAGCTTTCATTGTGGTAAGTAGTTATAATAATGAGTTGATATTGTGTTGGCAGACAGCTGTTGTAGCTTGTTTATCATGTGTTTGATGTCTGTAATGTGAAGCAGAAGCTGTCCATAAGCATTTTGCACCCTCTGGTCGGCAGTGTGGATTTCTGTCTCTGTACTTTTTCATGTAAGAAGTCCTTTTGCAATGTGTTATTCTCAGGCTTTATCTTGTACTTTCCCTCAATTTTATGACACTTCCTTTTCTCTCTGCGTCTGTTTGTAAACACTAAAATCTAGTTGTTAATCCTTAGATATCTCCAAAGCAGCAGCAGGAGGAGAAGCCCACTTTAAGGTGGAACACAGAATTCTAAAAAGTATTAAAAACCTAGCATGATTTACATAATGATAAAATTACAAACATTTTATTAGATTTGAGTCTGTAATATAACAACATAAACAAAAGAAGGAATCTGACATTCAAGAAAAGGATGTAATCCAAAACACTGAAACTCATGGTAACAACAAAGTTTGCTGTGCTTCTGCTACTTTACAGACTTTAGTGGAGGTTCTGACAGAATTAGTTATCACAGCTTTACTCATGAAATAATTAGTACATGTTCTAAAATATTCAATACATTCACTCAGCTGTCTTCTATTCAAATTGCTAATTTATTTTCCACCTGTGGTGAAAAACTCTTAACATACCTGAAGGCAAGTGTAACAA
>NW_019431066.1:0-679 GCF_002814215.2 Seriola lalandi dorsalis
GAATAAACACGAGCAGCATCTTCCTCCAGTATATAAATATACATAAAGGCAGAGAGGCAGAGAGTCAGAGAGGCCGAGGGGCAGAGAGGCAGAGAGGCCGAGAGGCAGAGAGGCAGAGAGGCCGAGAGGCAGAGAGGCCGAGAGGCAGAGAGGCAGAGAGGCAGAGAGTCAGAGAGGCAGAGAGGCCGAGAGTCAGAGAGTCAGAGAGTCAGAGAGGCAGAGAGGCCGAGAGTCAGAGAGGCAGAGAGGCCGAGAGGCAGAGAGGCAGAGAGTCAGAGAGGCAGAGAGGCAGAGAGGCCGAGAGGCCGAGAGGCAGAGAGACAGAGAGTCAGAGAGGCAGAGAGGCCGAGAGGCCGAGAGTCAGAGGGGCAGAGAGGCAGAGAGGCCGAGAGGCAGAGAGTCAGAGAGTCAGAGAGGCAGAGAGGCAGAGAGGCCGAGAGGCAGAGAGGCAGAGAGACAGAGAAGCAGAGAAGCAGAGAAGCAGTGAGGCCAAGAAGCAGAGAAGCAGAGAAGCAGAGAGTCAGAGAGGCAGGGAGTCAGAGAGGCAGAGAGTCAGAGAGGCAGAGAGTCAGAGAGACAGAGAGGCAGAGAAGCAGAGAGGCAGAGAGTCAGAGAGGCCGAGGGGCAGAGAGGCAGAGAGGCAGAGAGTCAGAGAGGCAGAGAGTCAGAGAGGCAGAGA
>NW_019431067.1:0-1008 GCF_002814215.2 Seriola lalandi dorsalis
TCATAGTATACTAAGGCATAAAAAGTCATAGTATGGTAAGTCATAAAGAGTCATAAAAACGATATAGTATAGTATGGCATAAAAAGTCATAAAAACGTCATAAAAATGACATAGTATACTATGGCATAAAAACATCATAGTACAGTAAGGCATAAAAAGTCTTAGTATGGTAAGTCATGAAAAGTCATGAAAACGACATAGTATAGTATGGCATAAAAAGTCACAAAAACAACATAGTATAGTATGGCATAAAAAGTCATAAAAACGTCATAATATACTAAGGCATAAAAAGTCATAGTATGGTAAGGCATAAAAAGTCCTGAAAACGACATAGTATAGTATGGCATAAAAACTTCATAGCGTAGTATGGCATAAAAAGTCATAAAAACATCATAGTATACTAAGGTATAAAAAGTCATAGTATGGTAAGTCATAAAAATGACATAGTATAGTAAGTCATGAAAAGTCATAAAAACGACATAGTATAGTAAGGCATAAAAAGTCATAGTATGGTAAGTGATAAAAAGTCATAAAAACGACAGAATAGTGTGGCATAAAAGTCATAAACACGTCATTGTATAGTATAGCATAAAAAGTCCTGAAAACAAAATAGTATAGTATGGCATAAAAAGTCATAAAAACAACATAGTATACTAAGGCATAAAAAGTCATAGTATGGTAAGTCATAAAAAGTCATGAAAACAACATAGCATAGTATGGCATAAAAAGTCATAAAAACGTCATAGTAGAGTATGGCATAAAAACATCATAGTATACTAAGGCATAAAAAGTCATAAAAACGACATAGTATAGTATGGCATAAAAAGTCATAAAAACAACACAGTATACTAAGGTATAAAAAGTCATAGTATGGTAAGTCATAAAAACATCATAAAAACGTCATAGAATAGTAAGGCATAAAAACGACATAGTATACTAAGGCAAAAAAAGTCATAGTATACTAAGGCATAAAAAGTCATTATGGTAAGTCATAAAAAGTCATAAAAA
>NW_019431068.1:0-796 GCF_002814215.2 Seriola lalandi dorsalis
AACTGGTTTCAACACCATCCACAGTTTTCAGTACTCTACCTTCCGCCAGACTCTCTATTTCTAAACCCAATGGAAGAGTTTTTCTCAGCATGGCGGTGGAAGGTTTATGACCTCTGGCCCCAGGCTCAGGTCTCATTCAGGCCATGGAGGACGCCTGTGACCAAAACGACCCTGCAGCTGTGCAGGGATGGATTCGACATTCAAGACAGTCCTTCCCATGTTGTCTTGCCAATGAGGATATCACCTGTGATGTTGATGACGTTCTCTGGCCAGATCCAGCCAGGCGAAAAGATAATATATTATTATTTTCTGTACTGTATTGTACTGTCAGATTGTTTTTTTTCACTATAATTGTAACCTGTACTGGATACAATATTTTCTGTTTGTCTGATATTTGCTGAGCTGACAGTGTTATGCAAACTACTGTAGTAGCATGAAAACTGGGACATGCTTTGTTGTGATTCTCCATGTTGACATGTGTTGGGTATATGTAGAGAAATAAATGATAGTTTCATCAGTCTGCATTATTGGTCTTGTGTAGTGTTTGGTGGATTTATTGTACAGTATATTTGCACTTTCTCTGTGTACTTCACTTACAGTACCCTAATCACTGAGAAGTATAATTGCTAAAAGTGTTTTAGCTTAAGCACAGCAGTGTGTAACTGGTTCAAACAGAATTAAGTCATATGAAAAATGTGTGTTTCATCTGGTAACAAAATATGTTTTTTATAGATTAGTGTTTAGTTTTACAAGAGTGTTTCATTTTGCAAAGGATTTGAGGTGTTCAGCTAATTGG
>NW_019431069.1:0-881 GCF_002814215.2 Seriola lalandi dorsalis
TTCACATCCTGGATTGTGGATTACCTGACAAGATGACTACAGTACATCAGGCTGGGTAACTGTGTCTCAGGGACAGTGGTGAGCAACACTGGGGCTCCACAGGGGACTGTTCTGGCTCTGATCCTGTTCACCCTGTATATGGCTGACTTTAAATACAACTCTGAGTCCTGCCACATCAGGAATATCCAGATGATACAGCTATTGTGGCACATATCAGGAATGGGCAGGAAGAGCAGTAGAGGGATCTGACAATGGACTTCAGTGAATGGAGCAACAAGAACTGCCTCCTTCTGAACACCTCCAAAACCAAGGAGATAGTATTGGACTTTCGGAGGTCTAGGCCCGCCCTTCAGCAAGTCAACATTCGAGGGTGGTGCATAAATACCTAGGTGTGCACCTGGACAGTAAACTGGACTGGTCCGTGAACACAGATGCCATCTACCTGAAGGGGCAGAGCCAGCTCTTTTTATTCAGCAGGCTCAGGTCCTTTGACGTCTGCAGTAAAATGCTGCACATGTTTTATCAGTCAGTGGTGGCCAGTGGACTCTTTTATGCTGCAATCTGCTGGGGCAGCAGCATGTCCGACATGAACACAAAGAGACTGGAGAATCTGGTAAAAAAGGCTGGGTCTGTGCTTGGCAGAAGTCTGGACTCACTCAGGACTGATGTGGAGAGACACATGCAATGTAAGACGGAGGCCTTCTTAGACAATACAAACCATCCTCTCCACAACATTCTGGCAGGACAGAGAAGCAGCTGTAGCAAACGTCTCATCTCACTGCACTGCAGAACGGAGAGGTTAAGGAGATCCTTTGTTCCCACTGCCATCAGGCTATACAACACCTCAGCCAGAGGAAGTGAACTAATCTATTTATTATTAA
>NW_019431070.1:0-1111 GCF_002814215.2 Seriola lalandi dorsalis
TTTTATATATAGCATTTATAGTTAGAGGTGTAACTAACATGAAAACCAGAGAGCTGTCTATGGGTGAAAAAAAGCAATTGTGAAGCTGAGAGAAGATGGAAAATCAATTAGAGCCATTGCACAAACATTGGCCATAGCCAGTACAACCATTTTGAATGTCCTGAAGAAGAAAGAAACCACTGGTGTACTAAATAACAGACATCGAATGGGTAGACCGAGGAAAACAGCAGCAGTTGACGACAGAAAAAAAGAAAAAAAAAAAAGAAAGAAAAAAGAAAGACCCTAAAACAACTGTTAGTGACATCAGCAACAACCTCCAGAGGGCAGGAGTGAAGGTATCAGAATCTACTGTTCGCAGAAGACTTCATGAACAAAAGAACAGAGGCTACACCAGAAGATGCAAACCACTCATTAGCAAGAAGAATAAGAAGGCCAGGCTGGAATTTGCAATTTGGAGACGAGCCTCAAAAGTTCTAGGACAAAGTTTTATGGACTGATGAGGTAAAGATTGACCTTTACCAAAGTGATGGAAAAGCTAAAGTTTGGAGAAAGAAAGGATCTGCTCATGATCCCAAACATAGCTAATCTGTGAAACACGGTGGAGGTAATGTCATGGCTTGGGCTTGCATGGCTTCTTCTGGAACAGGCTCATTAATCTTCATTGATGATGTAACACATGATGGCAGCAGCAAAATGAACTCAGAAGTCTACAGAAACATTTTGTCTGCCAGTTTAAAGAAAGATGCAACCAAACTGATTGGGAGATCATTCATCATGCAGCAAGATATATGACCTATAGAGCATTTTACCTGCTAAAGAAGAGACTGAAGGGAGTAACCCCCCAAAATAAACAACAACTGAAAGAGGCTGCGGTGAAAGCCTGGAAAAGCATCACAAAAGAAGAATGCAAAAGTTTGGTGATGTCAATGGGTCACAGGCTTGATGCAGTTATTGCAAGCAAATAAATATTAAGTCTTATACACTTTAATCTATTTTAAGTCTATCTGTTTCAATACTGTTGCTCACCTAAAAGGTTGCGTTGGTGTTCCGTTACAAATAATGCTATCTTCTAAGTTGTGTATCAGATCCAGATGTAAACACCTGGAAATAA
>NW_019431071.1:0-525 GCF_002814215.2 Seriola lalandi dorsalis
GAAAAGCTGGTTGGTGCAACAACAAAAAAACTGAAGACGTGTCTGCAAAGAGAAACTCAGGGACACGAGGAAAAGAGTCCAAACTAAGTCACGACACAAATTACTAACGACAGCGACGACAGACATGAGCCTTTGACCAGAAACAGGAAAACACCAGATTGGTGATTTCTCCAGGACAGACGTTCTCACTGCGTCTCGAGCCGCCGTCAGACGCAGCAGTGTGTTGCGTGGTGTTCAGCTCGGGGAGTCTCACTCTGCATGTCACTCCCTTTGATTTCCTACTTTTTCTTTTGAGGTGAGGTGTTTAATAAGCCCCGCAGAGTGGTTTTCCCTCCACCTGCACATTTTGCTTCTCTTCTCTTCTCCTCCGTCTCCTTCCCATGTGCAAATACAATCAAACAGGAAACAGAAAAAAAGCTTTGGCAGGATTCTGATTTTTCCTTCTTCGCCGAGGGGAAACCAAATCACACATTTCACCTTCTCCTTTGTTGTTTTGATCGTTTGAATCCAGCGTCTGTTTGTGTT
>NW_019431072.1:0-892 GCF_002814215.2 Seriola lalandi dorsalis
TGGTAGTCCAGGCTGATGACAGCCAATCAGGAGAGACTGGCTGTGACCTCATCGTTTACAGACGTCTCAGTTTATGTCCAGACTACAACACAACCCCTGAGTTTTCAAAATCAAACGCAACCCCAGAGTTTTCAAAATAAAACGCAAACCCAGTGTTTTCAAAATAAAACGCAACCCCAGAGTTTTCAAAATAAAACGCAAGAGTTTTCAAAATAAAACGCAAACCCAGAGCTTTCAAAATAAAACACCACCTCAGTGTTTTCAAAATAAAACACAACCCCAGAGGTTTAAAAATAAAACACAAACCCAGATTTTTCAAAATAAAACACAACCCTAAAGTTTTCAAAATAAAACACAACCTCAGAGTTTGGTACCAAACCTGGCAGCCTCGCCATGACGACAAGACTCAACAAGAAGCAGTTTTTTGTTTCAATATTGATGAAAACAAACAAGATTAAGCCCCCCCCCGGTTCCACTCTTTATGCTAAGCTAAGCTAACCACGCCCTGACTGCACCTGCACACTCAACACACAGACACTAACATCAATCTCAACGTCTCCCTGAAAACAGATTAGCATCTTTAGCATCTTCACCTGCGCCACTGCAGCTGTCGGTCGACCTCACACTGTCCACCAGAACCATACAGAACCATATACGTCTGAATGAACCCATCCCCCACATATGTAGCATCGCAGCTGTATAGACTGACTGAATGGTGCAGGTCTGTTAGTGCAGAGAGAGGAGAGAGACAGAAGCAGCACATTCACCCAAGCTAACCTCTCTCTACCTCTCTCTCTCTGTAGATTAAAGGAACAAAGCAGACAGCGTCTCTCCAGAGAGCGGGCCACTTCAGGGCCAGCCCCCCTGGCTGTTTTAACACACACACACACAC
>NW_019431073.1:0-931 GCF_002814215.2 Seriola lalandi dorsalis
ATACTATGTTTATACATCACTTCTTGTTGTCTTGGAGGAATCCTCATTAATGTCTCTCTCTACCTCCTGACGGCTGCACCACCATTTCCAGCTACGCCGCTCACCTGCTACTCCCACGCAGACAACTCACCTTTTCCATGCCAGCCATCCTCCAGCACGTATTTCCTGAAACAACTGGGACCCCCAACATTCCCCCAAACCTCTCTCCCTCACTAATGGAACAGTTGCCAATAAATAATTTTTGCTACTACACCACGCGTCATTTTTTTGTCTGAATCTGCACTTGGGTCCAGACAACATTTTCACCAGAACGTGACACATTAATATACATAACGTTTTTATACCTTACTATACTATGATATTTTAATGATATTTTTTGCCATATTACATTATGATGTTTTTATATCTTACTATACTATGACGTTTTTGGGACTTTTTATACCTTAGTATACTATGATGTATTTATGACATTTTATGCCTTATTATACTAAGTAGTTTTCATAACTTTTCATGCCTTACTATACTATGTTGTTTTTATGACTTTTAACGCTTTATTATACTATGACGTTTTTATAACTTTTTATGCCTTACTATACTATGTCGTTTTTATGACTTTTTATGCCTTACTATAGTATGAAGTTTTTTGATGTATTTATGCCTTAGTGTATCATGACATTATTATGACATTATATGCCTCACTATACTATGACATATTTATGAGTTTTTATGCCTTACTATATTAGGACGTTTTGTGACGCTTTTATGACTTACCATACTATGTGGTTTTTATGACTTTTTATGCCTTATTATACTATGATGTTTTTATGACTTTTTATGCCTTCCTATACTATGATGTATTTATGAGTTTTTATGCCTTACTATACTATAAAGTTTTTATGAGTTTTTATGCCTTAATATTCTATGACGTTTT
>NW_019431074.1:0-977 GCF_002814215.2 Seriola lalandi dorsalis
CCATCTTGGCAGCGCCTGACTTCCTGCTATTCCAAAAATGGGCAGAGGGGAGGGGCATGTGTGGAAGTTTGTTGCAAGCATACACCTGTCACTCACCTGTCACTCAAAGCAGCCACGCCCTCAATTATACATTAATACGTTAAGCTTTAATAAAATTTGTACAAATTAAAATTATATAAAAATTCACCCCATGCACAGTTGCCAAGAAGAAGGAAATTAGCTACAGAGACCAAAACTGTTTTTTTGTACCGGGCTGTAAAACATGTTTATTTCTGCTGTGAAGTTGGACATTATAACGGGAGTCTGTGGGGACTGACTGAGTTTCTGGCACGTCAGCGTTAGCTTCATTCTTCAGCCCAACAGTTGAGGCTTGTTTTGGGAAGATGCCAATTAGTCAAAAGTCAGACAAATATTATAAAGTATTGCAAGAAGTTTCTGAAAGCCTGGAATCCTGAAACAGAAATGACAGTGAGAGATGAAATTTATATTTTTCTCAGTCCCTGTTGCTGCTAACTCCAAATATTGCTCTGGAGATTGGTGATTTTTTTTTTTGGGGGGGGGGAAACCATTTGTGTCACTTTGCTATGTTAAAAATTTGAAGGCTGGGGAAAAATTGTGATTGCTTGGTGGAGTTTTTTTGGGGTTTCCTGGGTTTAAAAAGTGGCTAAAAGAAGCTGGATTAGGACGAACTGTATAACTTTATTTGCAAGCATGATTTTAATTTGACTTTTTCTGCAGACACGCTTTTTGCAAATTCACGTTCTTAAGAATCCAATGAGTGACTCGTGTAAATTCTTGCAAACACAGGGTGGTACATCTCTGTGAGATGAAGGACATGGCGTTGTCCTGTTACCTGGCAGTGAGGAGTTTTACCAGCAAGGCTGTAATGCACACTGAAATTCATGCTGCAGCCCTCAGCTGCTCTGCGCCATCATGAAGCATAAATAACACATCATCAAATATTCTGACCGGTCCTC
>NW_019431075.1:0-882 GCF_002814215.2 Seriola lalandi dorsalis
GTAGTCAAAGGCACAGATGTGGTACTGGCTGGGGCAGAAGTGGTGGTGGGGCCAGATGTAGATGAAGTTCCAGTTGTGGTTGTAAAAAGGCCATATGTGGTAGTGGGTGAGCCAGATGTGGTTGTTGGTGAGTCTGATGTAGTAGGAACAGGGGCAGATGTTGAAACTGGAGAGGTAGAGATAGATGTAGGAGCAGAAGTAGTTGAAACAGATGGTGGGCATTTGCAGTTATTATTTTCAGCATTAAGGTGAGGGTAAAACTGAGCGACAGTTGAGTCGAGAGGACATTTTGTTCCAGGAAATACTTCAAATTGTGTTCCCATTTCAGCATGAAGCTCTGCCAAGGTCTTCGTCTGCATATATAGATTATCTTTAATATTTTCTGGGACGTTTTCGCCCCAGTGTGCACTTGCCAACCACATCCCCTTACTCTGACTGTAGCAACAGAATGCTGACCAGAGCATGGCTGGAATATTAATCTTGTTGTTGAGGATGTTGTTGGTGCTGGGCTTTGCTCCGATCACCACAAAGCCTTCTTTACGGCCGTTGTTGTTGATGCAGTATTCATCCAGAACACATCTGATGCAGTTCTCCATGCTGTTCCAGCTTCCCTTGTTAAATGTTCCTTCTTGGGGAACAATGTTGGTCAGGGTGAAAGTAGATTCGCTATCTCTTTTAGTCAAGCCATAAGAGCTTGGTAATAAATGGCCTCTGTCAAACGACGTTTGGTTCTTGTAATCAGCATTCACAGCCTGGTATCTGTAGCTCCTTTTTTTGTTTTCAATGCCCATGTTGTGGCTGAGACGTAAGTCCTCAAGCTGTAATAAATGGAAGGCTAAATTACTGATGTGGGCTGGACGGCAGTAAAATAGATTAAATGAA
>NW_019431076.1:0-853 GCF_002814215.2 Seriola lalandi dorsalis
CCCCCCAAAACAAACAACATCTGAAAGAGGCTGCGGTGAAAGTCTGGAAAAGCATCACAGAAGAAGAATGCAACAGTTTGGTGATGTCAGTGGGTCACAGGCTTGATGCCGTTATTGCAAGCAAAGGATTTGCAAATAAATATTAAGTCTTATTCACTTTAATCTATTTTAAGTCTATCTGTTCCAATACTTTTGCTCACCTTAAAATTTGGTGTTCCGTTACAAATAATGCTATCTGCTAAGTTGTGTATCAAATCGAGATGTAAATACCTGGAAATAAAAGCTCAAATGTTGATCTCTTGTCTCATATTCATCTTTTGATGTCAAACCCAAATGTTTTCAGTCTACAGCAAAAATAAAGGAACTGGCCTCACTGTTCCAATACTTTTGGAGGGGAGTGTACCTCCACGTGATCCAGGTAGCACCTTCCCAGCTTCAGGCTGCACTGACAGGTCCAGTTCTGTCCCCCCACAGTGACACTGCACGAGTGTGAAAGTTACACATCGAAGTCTTTTAAAGCAGGAAGAAGGAAACAATGTTCTGATGGATGTTTCTGCACCGCGTCATACTGTATATATGTATATATTTTTTATTTATCACATATCGTATCAATGTGATAATTTCGTAATGGATATGAATGTAAATAATTCCCTGACATTATGTTTGAAATTATGTCACAATCATGAATGAACCTAAGAGGGACCCAGGTATGATGCTGGGTAACAAGTTGCCAAGCAACAGTTGACCTGTCAGCGTGTGACGCTGCAGCTCACGGCCACTGATGCACCAAATAAAAGTCTCTGCAGTTTCACATCTGGTCTGGCTGGAGGACGGCTCGTGCTGCAGAAGGTGA
>NW_019431077.1:0-1079 GCF_002814215.2 Seriola lalandi dorsalis
TGATCAAAGTCTTTAATGCTGCTTTACAAGGTCGAAGCTGGACAATAACAAACTGAACAGCAGAGACAGAGTCAGGCTGTTAGCCTCCACAGCTGTTTTACATCAATCCACAGCAAAGACGGAAGTTGACTGATTTCAACCTTCATAATAAAAGCGTGGAGCAAATAATGCAAATAATGTTTCAACATGCAAAAAACTACTGAATTATATGGAAGCCGAGAAAGGCCAGACTTGCAAATATTTTTCTATCCCGTTATCTCAAGATAACAAAGTTAGTTAATCCGAGATAGAAAGATATCAGGAGAAAACGATTTGTTGTTATTCCAGGTTAATGAAATAATTATCCTCTTATCTATAACAAAGCTTGTTTTCTCATTATAATTACTCTGTTAGTCAGATATCAAGTGTGCCAAGCCAGTTTGCAGATGGAAAGTTGTAGTGCCCTAAAGTGAAAATGTCAGGATGACACATTGATCAACACCTCAGGGAATTTTTCAATCATGGGCAGAAATCACACTGTGTCTTTTCATACAAGATCATCTTCAGATCAGTCCTCGTCAGTTAACGAGTTACTAAGGATTGTTGCTAAGAAGGAGTGATACTGCGACTTGGTGTATGAAGTTGAGTCTAAATCATTTTCTCCTGATAATATTTCGAGATAACAAAA
Source organism: Seriola lalandi dorsalis (assembly GCF_002814215.2). Classification (NCBI taxonomy): domain Eukaryota; kingdom Metazoa; phylum Chordata; class Actinopteri; order Carangiformes; family Carangidae; genus Seriola; species Seriola lalandi. The sequence goes on from NW_019431077.1 coordinate 668, forward strand.
AATCGTTTTTCTCCTGATAAGCTCGGGAAGTGGCCAGCCCAGTGGAATCCACTGGTTAAACCCTGATTAGCTTATTTCAGATATATCTACGGTGGCCCTGGGAGCTCAATGCACTGCATCATCAGAAAATACATGTAAACAGATCAAACACAAACAACTACAGAGAATATCTTCAATTTGACAACACATGAGCTGCAAATACTCACAACACAACAGAAGTGTTTCCAGGGGACACTAAACAGTGATGAACCTGCTGGGACGCACTTGTTGTTCAATGCTTTTAACTTCAAAAGTCACAATTGGGTATTGAACAACTAGTGATGAAGATGTTTTCTGAATTTGCAGCATGTGTGTGTGTACTTGTGTGTGTACTTGTGTGTATTTACAGCTCATGTGCTATCAAATTGACAAG
>NW_019431078.1:0-1170 GCF_002814215.2 Seriola lalandi dorsalis
TGATTTCAGGGCCAGTGAACGGACGTGTGATCGCCATGGACGTCAGATGATCATATCCTTGTGAGGTGTGGAAATATCCTCCTTAAACATCTCTATGAGCTGTGTACTGTGTTAATAAGTAGCCAGACTACAGTCACACACTTCCTGTTACACCTGTATACACCTGTCCTCTTCACCTCAGTATCTTTACCTCTCTCTCCCTCTGCTCCTCCCTCACAGTTTAAACCTCTGACACAGCTGATCTGTTGAACGATCACGACCTGACCAACTTCATTTTTATGTCCAGTTAAAGAAGTAGAGCCGCCTCCTCGTGGTCGTATCCCTCCGCCACTCAGACTAGTTCCAGGTCACTTCCTGTTTATCCAGAGTCAGAGACAATATGAACCATTGGTGTGAAAGTTTCTGTGAAGTCTTGAGTTATGGCTAAAAAAGCTTTTTGTGAGGTCACATTGACCTTGATCTTTGACCTTTGACCCCCAAAATCTAACCACTTCATCCTCAAGTCCAAGTGAACGTTTGCATTTCACAAATATGAAGAAGTTCCATCGCAGTGTTACTGAGACGTCGTGTCCATGAGAACGAGACGGATGGACAACCTGAAAACAAAATGGCTGCCACTCCGACTGTCACACAGAGGAATAAAAAGTAGAAAAAAACACCAGGTGGACCCTGGACCCCCCCCCCCTCATTGTTTTATTCAAAAGGGAAAATTCACCAAAACATGAAGCGTCTGCAACTGTGATTTACAGTCTGTTCCTGTGGGTTCCTCAGGTTCTGTCGGGTTCTGTCGGGTTCTCTTGTTTTGTTTTGTCTCCTCGTCGTTTGTTGTCTTGTCCATCTTGTCTTTTTGTCTCATTAGTCGTCTGTCATCATGTCGGGTTCAGTTCTCCGTCACGTCTGACTGTTGTTCCTCAGCTAGCTGTCGGGGAGGCAGATGACTCCTCCCCTCGGAGACTCCACCATGTCTGGTTGGCTGGAGAAGGGCCTGGGAGTCATCGACCCGCCCCCTACCAACACCCCATTGTCGTTCTCTGTCCCAGCATGCATCCTGCCCGACGCAGACAGCAGCCGGACGTCGGAGTGTGCGTTGGCCACTGTGTGGCGCCGCACCCCCCCCACCTTCTCCAGGTAAGCCTCGCCCTCCTGCTCCACCAGGGGGGCCAGAGACGA
>NW_019431078.1:2024-2542 GCF_002814215.2 Seriola lalandi dorsalis
AACAAACCTGTGCTCAAACCTGTCCTCTCTAATACTATCAGTAGTACCAGTAGTACCAGTAGTACCAGTAGTACCAGTAGTACCAGTAGTATCAGTAGTACTCACCTAAAAGCTGCTGGTTCCTGTTTTGCAGAACGTTGCTAAGATACGGAGACACGACGATCTCCACCAGACGCTCCAGCTGGTAATACTCCAGACTGGGTGCACCGGACTCATGGATACCCTGACACACAGAGACAGAGGGTGAACACAGGGCAGGAGGAGGAGGAGGAGGAGGAGTAGTAGTAGTAGTAGTAGTAGTAGTAGTAGTAGTAGTAGTAGTAGTAGTCTACAGTTAGACAGTGGACACAGGGGAGTCAGATGCAACAGAGGTTCCTGGGATTGGAACCAGGGACTCTGAGGTTCAGGGCTGAGACGTGGAGCAGCACAGAGATGAGAACTAGTAAGTGAGAGTTAATGTCGTTGCATCTTTCTGAAAGGTGACGACACTTTGCTTCGTCTTTGCCTCTGCAGAGGAC
>NW_019431079.1:0-754 GCF_002814215.2 Seriola lalandi dorsalis
GCCAATGTGGGAGGAGCTTGACAAGATAGGTGTGTACTAAATGGCTTTGTGTGTGTGTGTGTGTGTGTGTGTGAGAGTATTTGTGTTTATTTGTGAGAAATGGGAGCACATTCCTCAACCTTAACACAAAAGGCTGAGGTCCATTAATCTGGCTGTGTGTGTGTAATGGGAGCCACAGCAGGCTACTCTGGCTTTGTATTTACAAACACACACACACACACACACACACATACACACACACACACCAAACACAGTGCCTTTACCACATGAGGTAACAAACATAATTATTTTTTAAATAAGCTCAAGTTGCAGGTGTTTCAAATAAATATTTAATCTGTAGAGACGTGAAGTTGCAGATATTTACTTCCATATACATCATATTACATTCATCTAGTAGAGGCATCTGTCCATTTATCAGGAGCAAGTTTCAGCCCAGTGTCTTGCTCAAGGGCATATGAGGGGTAGGAGTAGATCAAACCAGCAACCCTACATTTACTGGATGACCTGTTCTACCAACTGAACAACTGCCAGGCCAGAATCTTCCTCTAACCTGAACCAAGTGCCGTGAGCGTCTTGAGTTGCTATGAGTGGCTATTGTAGAAATACACTGTTAATGAAGATTTTACTTAAATTAATTACGATTTCCCTGTTGTGACGATAAAAAAAACGTATTATGTTTCCTTCAAAACATATTTGCATATTTATGTTGTATAAAAGTTGGAATTGGGAATGAGACTTGGACTGACTGTGAGAC
>NW_019431080.1:0-883 GCF_002814215.2 Seriola lalandi dorsalis
AGTGAAGGAGTAAACTAACCACAGACACAGGAGGTCAGTGTGAGGAGCAGCAGGATGCAGCAGATCATCTTCTCCCTGTGAGAGGAGACAGAGCTGAAGAGTCACAAAGAAGGAAAATCTACAGTCTGACTTCATTCAGTCAGTACGATGCTGCTTCCTCTTTATGATCCTGCTCATTACAAACAGCTGATCAGAGGACGGGACGCCGAGCCTCCCTGTGAATATGTGAATATTAATTATTTAAATCATGAAGAATCATGAAGCCACAAAAATCATTTGGTTCAACATTTAGCTTCATTCACTAAAACACAAAGAGTCTGAAGATTTCACTCCTGGAAAATCAAAGAAACAAGTTTCCTCACAGACGTTCATATAAACCTTCACAGAATCAACCAAGTTGTAATTATTGATCTCCACAGAGAGAAACAAACAATTATTAACACACTGTATCTCAGAAAGTGTAAAACCTTTACACCAGGATCAATGTAACAACGATCAAAACTTACTGCTCTGGAGGAACATGACGTCCCATCTTCTCTCGCGTGAGAGGAGGCGGCAGCTGCAGCTGCTTTTACACTCTGAGTTACAGAACACACACAGGGGTGTGTTCTTACCTGTGACTGGTTGGTGTTTGTACTGATGTTGTGAAGTGCATGTTTCCTTGTTCTTTATGAATTGGCCTGAAGACTAGACAAACTGGTTTAAGTTCAAATGTTTTCCTGGCAACATAACGACCAACTTACGTCAGGTCACATTCTGTCAGATAGTTAAAGATAAACAGCAGATACTTATTGTAATGACTGTGTCCTCATATTTTCACAGCCTCCAGTCATCTCTTGAAATATATCTGACATAATTTCCTCTGATTCTACATCAGTGTTGT
>NW_019431081.1:0-803 GCF_002814215.2 Seriola lalandi dorsalis
CACACACACACACACACAGACACACACACACACACACACTGTATAAATGACCCAGTGTAAACTGAAAGAACATGAAGTCTGATGTGGTCCACATATTATGCCACTCAGACCGACATGAGGAAGAAAGAAAATATAATCATGTACAAACTGATGAGAGTTTCGACTTTGTGCAGAAGTGAAACCAGAGAGAGTGTGTGTGTGTGTGTGTGTGTGTGTGGTGCAGGAGACCTGGTCTCTCTTCACTTATGGAGCCAAAGTTATGATTCAGTAAATTAGAAAAGGAAAGTAGTAAAATCAGTTATGAACTACTAAATGAGAATGTTTGTCATAATTCTTTTAGTTTTTTAATATTTAACTGTATTTTCATGAAGGGAACGTTCTGCAGCAGTTTGGTCTTAATAAACTTTCTATCTCTGACACGCGATCTGTGACAGAATGACGCAATGTACCACATTTTAAAAATAAGATACTGGGTCATCACATCTCATTTCTGTGAACCAGGGCAGATGGTTTTTAGAGCGCGGTCAGCAGACGACTTCCTGTTGGCAGCACGAGTTACTTCCTGAAGTTTAATCTTGGACTCAGAGTTTCACTTCGTCACAGACTGAGAGAAGACGACTGGGCAGAGTCAGTCTGCTGATACATTAGTAATAATCCATGTTCACCTGGGATCATGGTGAACTTCAGAAACCTTAACTGGATGTTAAAAAAAGAAAAGAAAAGCATGAACCGGTCTGATGGTTTCATTTCTCGGTGTGAACAGATTTCATGTTTTGACAGTGAAACGTCTCGTCAGGACGTTT
>NW_019431082.1:0-749 GCF_002814215.2 Seriola lalandi dorsalis
TCATGTAACTACCTGGCTCATCCAAGTAAGAATGGGCCCAGTGGAGCATGTAAAGGATGGCATCATCCACTCCGATATGTTCTTTGAAGGCAAACTGTAGGGGGTCAAGTGCATGTTCAACCTGTGGCTTCAGAAGGTGGAGAAGCGGCCGCTCTAGGGTCTTCATGATGTGTGATGTGATTCCCAACGGTCTGTAGTCATTTATCTCAGCCGGTCGCCCTATTTTAGGGAAAGGAACAAAAAATGACGTTTTCCACAGTACTTGAACCCTCCCTGTTTGTAGACCGGGCCTGTTGCCTTCGGGGGCCTGTTGCCTTTCCAGGACATAGCCTCTTGAGCTCCGCCTTTACCTCCTCAGTTGTAAAGGACAGGAGACCTTCCTCTCTACTTTCTTTTTGTAGTCCTCCTTCGCCTGCTTTAATCTCCTCTTCAGCTCATGTTGCACACATCTGAGCTTCTCCCTGTCTCCATCCCTGAAGGCCTCCTTTTTCTGGTTGAGGAGGGTCTTGATGTTACTGGTGAGTACAGTCCTTGCTGGTATTACAGTGTCCATACAGAACTTAAAGTAGTCTGTGGTACATTCAACCATTCTATCAAGGTAAGGGTCCTTGCTGTTATCAGTTTCCTATGACTCCGACAGTACATTCCAATCTGCGCACTCAAAACTGTTTTTTAGACACTCACTGGCCTCCGGGCTTCACTGAAAACAGACTTTTCCACTCAGCTACGTGAAGTTCTTTTGTCTAATC
>NW_019431083.1:0-938 GCF_002814215.2 Seriola lalandi dorsalis
AAATAATGGTAAAGCAAAGAAGGAGTTAGAAGAAAAGAACAAAGAAATAAAGAAAGGAAGGGAGGAAAGAAGATGAGAGAGGACACGAGTAAGGATGGAAGTTGAGGAGGAATGAAAGAATGGGAAACAGGAGAAAGAAAGAAAGAACAGAGGGAATGGAGGAAATAAATGAAGTAATTAAGAAATAGGACAGAATCAGGAAAGAAGAATAAGAGGAAAGAAGGAAGGATAGTTTAATGTAATCATGGAAAGGAGGAGGAAAATAAGGTAAGGAATGAGTGGACAGTGGAAATGAAGGGGGGGAGTAATAAGGAACAAAATAGAGACAAACAGGGAGGGAATTAAGAAAAGAGGGAAGAGAGACAGAAGGAAAGAAAAAAAGGAGAGAAGGAAAGACGGAAGAAAGGGGAGAAAAAGTTCATTTGGACGTAAATACAGGGAATCAAAAGGAAGGAGTAATAAGAAAAGCAAAATAGGGTGAAAGAATGGAAGAAGGAAAAATAAATTTAATCCGGTCTTATTTATTTCAAGCTGAAGGTAACCACTAACTTCAGCCTTCAAATAAATGAGTGGAGTAAAATATGAAATATTTCCCTCTGAAACTGAGTCAAGTTCAAGAGCACCAAACCTGCCGTTAAGTCCAGTCCTGACGTAAACCAGTTCAGCCAGTCAACACATATTTCAAATGAAATGATTGAGTCACGTTCTCTCTTTGGCATGATAATAAAGCCTGTTATGGTCGCAGAGACTGTTGTGCACCTGCTTAACACCGGCTCCTGCAGCTGGAACAGACTGTGGTGTGAAGCTGAATGTTAAGTTTGAAATTTTAAATACAGCTGATACACACCCAGCTTTGTCTCCAGTGCAGAAATGCACCTAACTGCTCCTATTCACTCTGCATTGTCCCGCAGCCACACACACACACACACACACACACA
>NW_019431084.1:0-1025 GCF_002814215.2 Seriola lalandi dorsalis
GTTCTATGTGATCACATGACAGACAACAGTTCTGCCATGTTTGTTTCAGTGAGGAGATCCACTGCATCAAAACTCAAGCTGCATCAACTAATGACACCCGACAACTTATCGACCCGGTACTTTAACGGTTCTCTCACCGGCGCTTTTTGTCATTTAGTAAGAAGAAAAACATTGTTCATTTTCTCACAACATGACGCCGGAGCTTATGGAAACGTATCTCGGGGCCCGTTTGATGCCGGGTTTCTGTATCTGTCCCTAATCTCCTGGAACCCAGAGACGGTGAAGAACAGAGATCGACAAAAACACCTGCACCACGAAAAACACAGTCGACAGTCTGAGACCAGAGGCGAACACGACGATGATCATGTGACGGTCAAAAAGCTCCTTCGTTACTTTGCAAGAAAAACCTAAGGCGGGAAGGAAGGCCAGGAAACTGTCTGCGAAAACAAAACCAGTGCGTCCTTCTGTTAGAAACAAACGTGCCCCTAAGTATCATGGGAGAAAATCGTGACCTCAATTCTGAACCCAACCACTGAATATGAAAACAAACGTACATGACACGAGTCTCCTACGGTGTGTGACAATCCCACTGCACTACCTGCCCTTCAAACTGATGTACGAGTGAGACGCCATAACAACAACAACCCTGCTCCAGCAGTGTTGCCCCGACATGTCTGAGCTCTTCTTTAGAAAAGCTAGAGGCGAACATGTTGCACACAGGAAGTTTTCACATGCAGCTTTCTTTGGACACACACACACACACACACACACACACACACACACACACACACACACATATATATATATATATGTGTGTGTGTGTGTGTGTGTGTACAACAAAAGTCCACTAAAAGAAAAGACAGGATCGAATCAAAACTGATGAATTTGCTAATTAATTATTTTCAATGAAATCTGTTTCAACACCTGGTGAGTGTGTGGACAAGCTGCCTTTGTCTGATTGGTTCTTACCTTCTCCATCTCTCCGCTCTTCCTCTTGCGCGCCGAGCGGGTGATTTTGACGGTGA